>NC_061519.1:18767500-19067500 GCF_022379125.1 Scophthalmus maximus
ACAGCACCAAACACATGGTGAGTTCATTTAACATTAGTCATAATTGTCATGATGGCGATGATGATAACAATAATGGCTCCCGCAGCAGACGACGACTGCAGCTGCAGGTGGGGATACAAGGAGGGAGGAAACGTGCTTGTGTGTGTGTCTCCATGCAAGCACCTGAGTGTCTTGGCAACGCTCAGAGGAAGGGTCCCGGTCATCGGACATCCCTGTTGCACTGCCTACTCCCTGCAGCAGACCCCCTAATCAGTGGGAACAAAGGGGGGAGGGCGTGTAACAGGCTCCAAAATAGCACGAGGAGTAGGAGGAGTGGAAGGATGTAGTTTGAATCTGATGCAATGCCTTTTAGTGCACATATCAGTAATGGTCAAAGTCAACTGAATAAGCAGCACGCCTGGATAAATTATCTGCTGTCTTATTTTTTTTTTAAAAGAACGTCAAAAGAGTAAAGGGGGACAAAGAGTGTTGAAGTAGAAATTAGCAAATTGTGTGTGTGTGTGTGTGTGTGTGTGTGTGTGTGTGTGTGTGTGTGTGTGTGTGTGTGTGTGTGTGTGTGTGTGTGTGTGTGTGTGTGTGTGTGTGTGTGTGTGTGTGTGTGTGTGTGTGTGTGTGTGTGTGTGTGACCTCCTCAGCTGTTCATTTTGAAGTGACAGCTTGACAGACTGTGGCTCTAGTGGTCGCATCGACTTCCTGTCCTCACAAGCCAGAGTTTTCCCTGATTTACTTTTCCTCTTAGACACCACACAAGATGGTTGACGAATGTTCAGTCTTGGCTTTTCGGGAGGATTACTTCACTTATCTTGACATGAATCTGTCCGGATTGCTGTCACGTGAAAGTTTTCTCATGCATTTTTTTAAATTTTTTATGTATACACAGATTTTCAAACAAATCCATTCAATGACACACATGAACTTCCTTTTTAAGTTTTCTCCAATACCGTCTTGGTCCTTTTCATGATAAGTCCCTGTCCATATGGAGAAAGGCCCATCAAAAGCAGGAGATGATAAAGTGGACAATAAGCGGGGGCCACCAGTTCCCTGTCCTCTGGGGGCCACAGATTAGGCCTCCTGCACTTCCTTCGGAAAACAGGCACCGGAACCAGAGGAAGCTCCTGTCAGCTGCGCTCCCTCACCTCCCTGGCCTCTCGTGCTCTAATTCCAAACTCCCTTTCTCTACCACTGTCTGGCGGTTATTCTCGCTCTCTCAGAGATGAAACGCAGGCCTCTCCACAACTTGCCACCGTACTCCACCCGGATACCACAGGCCAAGCCTCATCAGGCTACTGCAGCATGTCACACCGATACCTTCTTTCTCTGTACCGCCACACGCCAAGTGATAACTGAATTTAAAACATGTGTATATATATTGTTGATAGCCTTCATTAATACTCGTGGAGGGGTTGTAATCACAAATCTGGGAATAGAACAGTGAGGCTCCTGCTGAGAATATCCTGTGTTCAGCTGCCAGGGCTGGACAGTCAGGCAGTGGAAGGTGGAGAGAGGCTCAGCAGTGATTGAGTGTGGACACTCCCTTGACTCCAGTGGCAAACCACAGTTACAGCCATCAGACAGATAGTCCTCCACCCTGCTACTGTCTGTAGGGTGACCCCAGACATTTATGTTGGGACTAGGTGTTTCTTTGGCCTTTAAAGTCACAGTAATAGGACTGATTAAAATAGGATTTTGATTCAGTCACTGTCATGATTAGCTCCAGATAATGGGGTTCAGATGATATGGATAAACTGATGGCTTTTTAATACGATGTAGACAAACTCATCCAACTACAAAGAACAGCTATGTTGTAATGAACCATGATTTTCATTTAAGTATATGGAGTACAACCTTTATTTTGCTTACATTCGCTGAACCAGGTGACTGTACTTGAGGCTATATCCTGTCTGGGTGCGCACAGAGCCAAAAATCGTGCTCAAGTCACAGACCCAAGTGATTGACATGTTTAGTGTCACGCGTGTGGTTATTATTCCCTTCCAGGGGTTGCATTCTGGTCTTTGTTGACATGACAGGGCGTTTCAGAAGACAGCAGCACTGTAGGTCCTGTTTCCAGCCGAACCGCCACAGGCAATTTGGATCTCCTGCTGGCCAAGAAGTGTGCTTGGTGTGGGAGCACATGGAAAGCCTAAGTAGGTAACTCAGTCAGGCTTCCCTGCAGGCCCAGTGGCCACTGAAGGTTGGCACACAGAGCCTTCTTCACCACAAACACCGCCACAGGTAATGTTTTCCTGAAGTAATGCCAGTGTTTTAAGAATTTCCATGCATTGAGGAAAAAGACCCAGGCCCGACTCCTGGAATACAAGCAGTCTTTTCAGCCAAGACCCGCTCTAATGTAGTCCGCCTTTACAGACCAACCAGTAGACTGAAGCTCTCCTGTCTTGGAGGCGAAGACGTGAGAGGATTAGGGCTCGCCACAACATTTAACGACACTGAACCCTGTTTGATTCCATCAAGCGTGGTAAAAAGCAGACTCAGACGACTCTGACCTAAACCTCCTGCTTTTGACCTTGCCTTGTTCATGTGTAATGGCTGAGTGTCGGTGTGTCTGCTGAGTGAGAGACTCGTGGCACCTCGCCACACATCAGCGAGTGGAGAAGACAGGTTGATCTTAAAGGCAATTTCATCATGTTTTCCCCTGACACATTTGACAAATTCACAGGAAAATCCCATCATTTGTAATCAACGTGAGCCTCGGATGAGATTAAAGGTGTGACACTGGTCCATTCAGAGGAGCACTTACTTAATGTCTGAATGCTGAACAACTCATATGTTAACGTGTACATGAGTCATTTTGAGTCTGAAGGAAAAGATTTTTCTGCAGCTTTAATGTGCCAACACTATAAAATGTATGCCCACATTTCTTCGATTCCTTCAAGTTCATATAAAGTGAAGACCAACCTTGAATGCTCATTTTGCATTATTTTTTATGGATGGCGAAATGAACGTCTCGCTAACGTGGCCCCTTTAACATTTTCAGAGTAAGAGCTCAGCTCCTGAATAAGATGTCTCTCGCTGTCATTCCTTCCTTTTTGTACGAGCCAAAAGCCAGACCTCAGCCAGACACCACTGCACCCTACAGATTCCCTCTGGAGGCAGGTTCTGTGATTTGACAGGGTCTGGGCCTCAATCTGGTCGGGCCAGAGCGGAGCGAGCCACAGAGGAACGACGTGTGATAAATGGGTCTTATCTGGAGGTTGCGGCGTTGGGAAGCTGAATCTGTTTCCCTTCGATTACATTAACAGGCAGGAAAATGGGACGCGGGGGGAATGGCTGGAATTCCATAGAACGAGGGGCAGGCGCTCATTTTCACTTGTTTTTACTGAGGGATAAAGAGACCAGGAGGAGGTGTGCTCAACACAGTCTGGGCAATTATGAGGACTGCCATGACTTTAATGGTTTGAGCTGACTATGCAAAAGTACACAGTTCATCGTGAAGAGGGAAAATTAAATGAAGTCAGGTCCAGTCCAGTTAACGTGAGCTTACACAACCCGTTAACTTTCATTTGTAGGAGCAGGACAGGGTCTTTTTCTTGCTGCAAATGGACACTGCATGTGCTGCTATCTCCTGATCTGAGAACCTGCGATTAACAGACGTCTGCGTCCATGGACCAAAGCATCACCTGTGCCAATTCACTGCATTTGAGGGGGAATTTTTTTCAGCCACATAACTGCAGACAGCTTTATTTTACAAAGGTGTTGCAAAGTCATGTACGAGAAGCACTTATCTTTCAGAGTGTCATCCCCTCCTCTCTTTCAACTGTTGCTCTGAAAATAATGCAGAAATGCCATTAGTATTTTTCATAAAGCACATAGTCTTACCCACTTTCTATTTGATGTATTGATTTATTCAATTGCTCATAATGTCGTATGGAAATCTATAACTCAGTAGTGTCACCCAGTTCCTGCAGAGATTTGACACATCTGTGCTGCCAACATCTCATTCCAAAGGTGACCTCATGGGGACTGTGCTCTGGACGCAAACAGAAACTGCAGTCATGTACCTGGAAAAGCTTAGACGTACGTGTAGATCATAACCTGCTGGAAGAGTTAATTCATTGAACAGAGGCTCTATGTAAACCTGTGCCTGACCTCACACCAGGTAGAGCGCATGGATCACTGAAAGTTCATTGTTTCAACCTTGGAAGTTTCATTAAAGTTTCATGAAATATCCCCAATTCAGGGCGGCATGGTGGTGCGGCGCTGTCGCTTCACAGCAAGAAGGTTCTTGGTTTGCCTCCTCGGTTCAAACAAATCTGTGTGGGTTCTCGCCGGGTACTCCGGCTTTCTCGCACAGTCGTTTTATCTCTGTACGTTGGCCCTGCGATAAGTTGGCGACCTGAGTTAATGGATGCATTGATCCCCAATTCATTTTGACTAACTACTTCCTCGTCACTTTGTTCATCATTTTTCAATAGTCTTCCTAAAACCGCCAGCAGGTCCCTAGCACAAACAAAAAGAAACACGGCTCCCCTCATTGCAATTTTATTGCCTCTCTCCGAGAAGAAATAACATTGTTTCAAGATTTCAGGTCAGATAGAATAACACAGAGATATAGTATGATACTGAGGAAGGGGGAGAAAAAGGAAGAGAGAGCGAGATTGTGATAAGAAGTAGGCAGCGGCCCAGACAAACATGGTGTGGCCCTTCCTCACTGACATCCTGAGGAGGAAGCTCCAACCCCTCAGAGACGAGCTCCTCCGACGGGACATCGGAGTGAGCCAGGATCAACGCTTATTAACACTTTCCCTTCCGATTTTTCTTCTTCTTTTTTCTCCCTCTCCCTGACTGTTACTCATTTTTCTGTTGAACTCAACCTTAGATCAACACGTAGTACGTGCTGTCTGCCTCTCTGTCTGTCTAATTATCTTGCGGTCTGCATCTCACTTTTTTTTCCTCTTTGCTCCCACCATTGTCTCTTTTTTTCTCTATTCCCATCATTTCCATCAACTTGCCCTCATTCCTCTCCTTTCCACTCTCCACATCCCTTCTTTTTCCACACCTGCTTGTCATGGTTCTGAGTGTATGTCATATACCAAATGACTGCAGATCTCCACCAGAAATGCCGGAGAGTGAGCAGAGGGAAAATTCTACTCCCAGCTCCATAAATCACCATTCAGACAGTCAAGCTAATTGCCGCTCAAATGGCTCCTAACGAAGCTCTAATTGAATAAGGTGGCTGGTGCATTTGAGCAGTGCAGTGAGCTGAACTCTGGAAAGGATATCTTGGAGCGTGTGTGTTTGAGCGAGGCAGGCCTGCTGGCACCAGAGACACAGTGGTAAACGGCTCAGTTTAGCATTACAGTGGCGGCTCCCTGCGGGTCTGTCCTCCACTGTAGCAGCAACCTGAGGAATTGCAGGCACTTGGAGAAAAGGCTGGAAAATAAAGAGTGAGACCAGAGGAGAACCAGGTTGTGCCAGTAAAGTATGTACACCGCAAACACCAGAGAATAAGCGTTTTACACACACACACACACACTCGCAAGTGTATTCTCGCAGCAAAATACAAATGTGTCTGTGTTTGAGTCCTAAATGTTTATCCGTTTCTTTTACGTCTTTTTTTTTTTGTTGTTGTTTCGAAAGAAATGTGCTGTCGCCTTTCAAACACTGCACGGTTGATAGACGTGTTTTGAACAAGGCGTCACCGTCAAAAACATAGTATTGCCCGAATCAACAATGTGCAAACCACTTTCTTTTTTCACTATGTTGGTTATGTATGACTGCCATGTGTTGTTATTCCCCCTTCATTTTGTTCTCACATCTATTCATCCTCTGGCGCGGTTATCTACACTCTGCATGCCTGTCCAGCACAGCGGGGGTCCCCCGGGAGAACAAACCCACACCGGCGGGTAAAATGCAGTTCCACAGTCGCAGTCTCCCTCCCTCTTCCCTCTCCTACTCTGTCTGCGTTCTCTCGTCCCACCATGTTGCTGCCTAAATGCCCCCGCCAGTTTGTCTTATGACCTGGTTGCTGATAAGACCAGAGGCCCCACGGTGCCCAGCCCCCGGTGCCAGCACTTCCCCCCCATACAAAGTCTGTCGAGCTATGTCACAGATGGGATAGGTGATCAAAAACAGCAGCCCTATACTCCAAAAAAAAGCAGTATTACGAGAGAATGAGGCTCCATGACATAGTGGTATGGTCTTTTTTAACACTGTGATATGCAACATATACAATTATACGATGAAATAATGAAACTGATAAATTTAACAAGTATTATAATTAGAATTACTATGATATACTTGTAACCAAGTAACTAAAGTCACACAAAGATGGCAAACATTATTCCTGCTTAACTTTGATTTGTCAGTGTAAGATTGCTACCCTGCAGACATTAGCATTATTATAAAAACTTTCTCTTGTTTTTTCTTCCTTTTTTTTTTTCTTACACTCAAGCCATTCGACCGGGGCAGAGGAGGCCTCTGATTTGTTCAGCTGAGTAAAAAAAGGTATCAGGCGCCTTCAGCCACAGACCAGACACCGATACAAGGTGATACACAGTCCCTCAGATGCATGTTTATATACAACCCTTCACTCACTCAATCACGCAGTCATTTACTCGAGAGCTCTCATATTCAGTGTGTGTGTGTGTGTGTGTGTGCGTGCGTGTGTGTGTGCACCGGTCTGGCATGGCTGAGTGTAGTCCCTTTCACTATTTGTCTGGACATATATAACAAGGCTCATCAATCTTCTTCAGGGACTGTTCGGCGTTTGGATTAAAAACACCTGGGCCTCTGCGGGCTGACTCATGAGGTGGAAACACGCTCCTACGCTGTGAGAACACTGACGAGCAGTCAGTCTAACGCAGCCTCCGACAGATAGGGATGGAGAGCTGGCTGGTGCTGTGTTGCTGTGGCAGCTGTTTGAGTCTTGAATCTCTTGCCGATCACCACTGGAAACGGACAGAGGAGCAAGACACCTTAGCCTGTTAACGTCTTAAAATCCATAATTAACCTGCTAGAAATGATGGGAGCAATAATTGTGCACAGTGGGTTATATATATATATATATATATATATATATATATATATTAGGCGCACTCCATGGCCAGCCGCCCACTGTATTACAAATATATGAAAAAATATTCTTTATTGTCAAAAGTTGCTTAAAGGAACTTACATATTTTCTGGCCCAGGGGGCGTGAGAATCTCTGCCCATTGGCCCCAACAGTATAACAAATGTTTTTTTCCCTGTGAATTAGAGCACAGGCGGCAGGGCACACAGTGGGGTTTGGCTATATCTGCAGCTGGATACATTGCTAAATTGTGCCGCAATGAGTCACCGAACTTGAGCCTACTTGGAATCACGGAGAGTGTCATTTACAATACGCATAATTTAGAGAGAGGAAATTGCAAGAGAATCTCTCAGAGCCTCGACCCGGTCAGCCGGACGTCATCGCCAACTTTACGGTTACTTTACACTTTGGTGACTTTACACGAACGCAAATGTTCATTCAGCTCAGAAGATACGCTGGTCTTTTCTTTATTTAAATACACTCCTGTAATGCCTACATACATGCTTGAATTTAAGTAAGTGTGTAGCTTTGATTTTGGTTAAGGCCCCCCCCCCAGAGATAAATGCTCCAGCAACAACTGATTGTTCCCCAGCAGTCCATGCACTTTGGTGACAGAGGGTGTGACGCACTATGAAATGCACCACCTACTGGTGGACGATTGAATCAAAACAGTCACAAGTAAAAAGTGAGAGGGATACTGGCTTCCTTTGCGGTCTATTTGCCTTCCTGAGCTGGTGTTGGCTCTCACAAAGATTAAGTCAACTGCAGAAACAAGAGAGGTGAGACCTGACGTAGACTTAAAAGTGTGCCCTCGTCGAAAGTTTGGCATAATTCACAGAGGAAGGAAGAACGGGCAATCTGAGAGTGTTACATAAACACATTCCTGAGCAAAGTTGAACTGCTGCAGACAATACGTTTGTCTGAGGTGAAATCTAAATCAGTACCTGTAGAGAAAAAAAATTACATATTGAGTGTCATTGTGGGTCTTTGCACATGCGATCATACGTGTGTGTGTGTGCGTGTGTGTGTGTGTGTGTGTGTCTGTCTGAGAGAGGTGCTTTGACCCCGGTCAAGTCACTTGACTTCTCGGCACCTCTGCCTACCCCAGCTGTATCAACACGGCCCCGCTCTCCTCGAGCAGGCAGGCAGTGGGCCGGTTGTGTGTCGGGAGCCTGGCTTCAGCCCATCACCCAGAGACTGAGTGTGTTTGTGTGAGTTTGGGTGGAGGGGATAGAGGGTGGTGGAAAAGGACCTGCGCCCCCTCACCACAACTCCACTCCATGGAATTCAGATTATTCCTTGCCACCCCCACGTCCCCCGCCAGCAGCCATGCCCTGAGTAAACAAGCAGCCGGGGTCGGGGGCAAAGCAATCAGCACCGCTGCGTAGCTCTTAATGGATTGCTGTGTTGCTGACAGGTGGCTCGGTGGTGCCTCGGAATCAATATCAGAAGAGGTGACTTGTTTTGTGACGTGTTGTAGTGTAACAATGCAGCAAAGACGATGCTGCGTTGTTCTTTTGGCCGTTAAAACATGTCTAAGATGTTGAAAATTATATTAGAAAAAAAGAAGAGTGCTTTACATTAAGTCGAGTGTTGATTATATCTACTTTTTCCAAGTAGATTATGTCACACTAAAAATTTCAGAATTTGATGATTAGAATATGAATCATTTATTTGTATATAAGTCGGAGTTTTGAATTTCTTACTTTCTAATAAGCTGTCGGAAAATGTCACTGACTTATCTGCACTTCAAAAAGTGACATAAGACATTATTAAATGATGATGAATTTCTTTTACCTATTTATTATTGAACACAGTTCATCTGTGGCATTCAGTGTCTCCTGCACCAGGGAACTTATTCAGCAGACACTCCTGTGATGTCAGAGTTCATTGTACGGACAAAAAAGCTACATGGTAATTTAGGTTGGAGGAGCAGTTGACAGTAAACCCTGTGGACACATTTCAGAAATGCTCAATCACAGATTTTTTTGGAGTTTCAGAGACTGTGAGGAACAGCAGCTATAGACCAGAGGTGATGGCAGGGCATTGCCTCTGTATGGTTCATGCACTTATTAATCACCGACATCTTGCGTCACTGCTGACAGGTGAAGTGTTCCATAACTGAGCAAAGGTGAAGCATTGTATTGTTGGATATTTTTAGCTTGAGGTAACTTTTTTTCCCCATTGTTGAAATTTCGGCAGAAATGCAGCACTCAAATCAAATCACGGAAAGTAAATGAAAGCATTACAAGGAATGATTCACAGTGCACAGTCTCTTACCCACCGCGAGACTTGGAGGTTCATATTTGTCTGCATATCACACTTCGCTCCTGACTCACTCCGTGCGGTAGCCGGAAGAGGATGTGGATATGGGTGGAGGGAGAGAGTGGAAGAGGAAGAATCTGGAAGCGGAGTGTTTGTCTAGACGTGTAATAAGAAGACCAGAAATCTTTGGTGTATGATCACAGCGAGGAAAGACACTATCACATTATTTCATGACACAAGCGTAGGCAGACTAGTTTGGTTTACCACTAAGATTTTAGCACTCTGCCAAATACCTCACTTGACCTTAGTATATGCAAAATCCTTCAACCTTTTATCAACACATCTAAGATGAGTGACACAAATGGCACACCGCAGGAACACTGACTTTCTATGCAGAAATGTTTTTTGGCTTGAGCAGCTGTTGCATGATGCATGCTTGATTTTCTATCCACTGGGTCTCTTTCAAATGATTTAAGGATGTTGCATGCCCTCAGCAGTGACATTAGAAGGGGGGGGGCGGAGTCTGCTACTTTTCTAATCCTCTCTGAACGTCTAATATCATTAATGCGGTAAATTCATCTTGGGGGAGGAGGAATGAATGGGCTCCTTTGTTTTATTATTATTATTTCTGGCACGGGGAACCACACACACACACACACACACACACACACACACACACGTCTGTGCTGCGCTGACCGAAGGTCTATACCCAGATGGCAATGGTGCTACAACTTATTGTACAACAAACACATCTTTCAGGCTCTCGAGCCAGCGCCGGCCTCAATATGGGCTGGGACAGGGGCCAAACAATGCATTACCTCTCACCGCCTGACCTCCGCTGCTTCCATCTCACATAGTTAGCCCTCCTCTGAACAGGAGCATCCCAATCCTGGAGCTGATTTACTGTCAGAGGGTCACTATGGGTTTCCTGCTCCACAGTACACAGAAGCCACAGTAGGATACAGCATGTCGACAAATATCCTTTAACACAATCGTGCAGTGTACGGGGGGAAAATGAAACAGTCAAACAGTTAATTGCTTATCAAATATTGCACGCTTGCCATTGGATGACGAATGACTGTTTGGAGTTGAAAGCGTTGGTGGAGCCTTGAGTGCTTGGTTGTGGGGTTCTGTGCAGTCTGTGTTCTGACAGCTGGCTGAGGAAAAAATTAACCTGGCAGAAATCTGCTCTCTGCAAAAAAAAAAGAAAAGAAAAAAGCAGTCAATAACAGGAACTCAATCAAACTGCCCTGGTTTCCGGTAAGCTACGCACTCTGGGCCGCTCGGTCTGACAGAGGCTGGCTCGCTGAAAGACTGGTTGGCTACAGGTCAGCCCCCTCCGCAGCACAGAGAGCTCTCAGTTGGCTCCGTTGTACCACACTCATTTGTACCTCAACGGAATGAGGTTTCGTCTTTTTTTTTTCAGGTGGGCAAAAAAAGAAAAGGTGCCTAACCCTGCAATGATTTGCCAAAGAAAGTACTGAGCCCCAGCCTCAAGTCAGGTTAATGCAACATAAAGATTTGAGTTATCCTGTGTGTGCTTTTCAAAACATGCAGAGTTATAGTAAAAATAGAACATTTTTGGGAAAAGCCACTTTCTCTGTGATGTCAGCGAAAAATGAAAGAATTGGGCAGCACCGCTCACTTCGTCAAGTGATATTCCACCAAATGAGCATTTTTCGAGAATGAAAAAAAAAAGGTTAGTCCGTCACAGGGAGCAGAGGTTGCGGTCGTCTTGGACTCACTGCAATCACAAGAGAATCCAAAGGTAACAAGTTTCACAGCTGAAAGAGGACATCCATAGAAGGTTGTCAAACCACTCCTGCTACATAGTCGTTTTTTTCCACTGTTATGTTCAGCTTTTTCCAAACTGCATCGCAGCGTTACTTTAAACACGTCGGAGGCAGTCTCCTGCTCTTCCCCGCGGTCACGTGACGACTCGGAAATTAACGTGTTCAACTACTCTGAATACTTGATACCATGATTTTACCATTTTTTGCCACTCTTTGCTTTATTCATTTATTTTTTTGATTTCAGTCATACCAAGTCGATGATATTGCAGCTGTCAGAAATCCTGATAACCTGACACCCAGAGGCACAAGTCTGAATAATACGAGAAACGCATCATTGGGAGATATAGATATAGTTTGATGTCACAACTGTTCTAATTGCTGGCGACGACGTGGGAGGTTTTTGGGAGGAATATATTAACCAATGTGTCCAAAATGCAATGCTTAACAAGTGACGTCCCAAATACCGATTTCACTTCCCAAAATCTCCAACTCACTCACAACTTGTCCAAGACTTTCAGTGAGATTTTTGCTGCGATGCAAAATGTGCCCAGGTCTGCATGAGGCAGTGCAAACTGATACAGATACATTGGTGGTCAGGAAAGGCCCAGTGTCACAGCCATTAACCTCCAGAGTGACAGGCAGCGTTGGCAGGGCGGGCCCTCCACATTCCACGTGGACTCCACAGCTCCTGTCATCACCTCTACCTTGTTTAGTCTAAGTGTCACAGTCTCTCCGCTCCCCGCGACACAGGAGGTGTCCTGTGAGAGGACAAGAGGAGACAAGTAGTTGTACAAATGTACAGGAATATTTAAAGTTTCGGAGATGTGTTGTTTGACTTTTGTGTGGCTTAATTTCTCCATCCCGGACTCAGTACATCCTCAGACATTTTTATTGAAATATTTTTGCTGCATTTATTGTATTCTTATCAAAATGCGTTTATAATTCTCTATCAATTATTTGCTCCATGTAAAGTACATTAAAAGTGAAGCTTCCCAAAAAGGAATGATTCACTTCCCCTGGACAGCTAATGTCACTGCCATCTTATCTTTATGAGGTTTGCGACCTTTTACTGTGCTGGATTTTTACAAAAAAGAGGAAGAACATTATGAGTTTAAATGGAACTGAATTGCGACGGAGCTGGTGGTGAGCGCTTCAGGTAACTGAGCTGTGTGGATTTTTAGGCTTCAGGCTTAGCGGTGACCCCTCTGGAATGGGCTGCATCCTCTCACATCTCTTCATCAAGCTCCCAACGTTGTTAACACCTCCATGAACGATGTCAAATAGGCGCCACCCTCTGGCAGGAGGCCTGATTTATGCTTAGCAACAACTTTCTGTCACAAAATATTTTTTTTTGTTCATGATTCCTGCTCCCGCAGTCAAATATTAAAGACATAGCGGGGTGTGAATATTCAATGTAAACAGATAAAGATTCCACCGTGGTCCCACACGATCACCAACACACACAACCACACACACCCACACACACACACGCGGACCACCACCCGCTCTCTCTGTACACTTTCTCACACTCTCTCTTGCCCTGCCATGTTTAGAGCCAGGGCTTCGCACTAATTGAATAAATTATTAAACAGCGGCCCTGTGGACTGCCTCTCTGAGGGATTAGGATATGATCTCAAAAGAGCACTCCTCTGAAGGCAAACACAGCCAATTTAGAGCCATTTCATGCTCTGCGCTCGAGCACACCAGAGGCCGGCATGGAGGCCACACACACTGCAAAAAAGTAATTCATGGACGTTCAAATCAAGCATTCTTTAGACTTTCTCTAATGCCTCGTTTTTTATTTATTTTTTACCATGAATGATCAAAAACTGCCTTATTATTCAAAACAATCGATTCCCACATGTTCACAGAACAGCAGTTACATATTATCTGTTATCTTTTCTTTCTTTTTTTGAATCACCCAGCAATAACCCCTCGAATGCTTTCACCCTTCTGGCTTTACACCAAGGCTTTTTTTTTTTCAACAAATGAATTGTCTAAATCTTGTTTTTAATGATGCCTGCCTCCGGTTCTCTCTGCGGACTGCTTTTTGTAACTGGAAAAATTTAAACATTTTGATTCACAACTAAGAATCCCTGGATAATTGAAAAAATTCTTGCAGCGATGCCACACCATAAGTCTCGAGATATGTTTCCTATGCTCACAAAAATGTTCACAAAACTATTTTCAAAAACCAAATGTTAATTCTTTTCATATCAGTGTGACGGTTACAGTTTTATCCATTCTCTTAGTGTTTTTTACCTGTCTGCTTTGGCTTGAATATGAAATTCATTACCATCCACATCACCTTAAACACCAGTTCTATGGGCTCCAGGGTTCAGAGGAAAAAAATCAAACAGTGTGTGTTTTATTACATGCCTCAGTAATCCAGGAAAGGGGAAGCACATGTCCCGGTGAAATATGATCGAATTCAGATTATCTGTGGATATTTTGCGCCATTTAAACCCCTCACATAAAATGAATCATATAAAAGTCTCTGCTAATTCAGTATATATTATTTGTTATGCGGAGAGTCTTCTTCTTCTCCTCAGGGCAGCAAGTGTTGTAGTTTATGTCTGTCTTTCTTTTTCCAGCTGCCTGTTAGGATTGTGGCTTCCCCCGTGGCGGTGTGTTTCTCCCCCTGGCAGAACGAGAAGTATGCCATTAGTTCACCAGACCTGCCGTTGCTGTCAAAATACAAGTGGGGAGTAGATCTATTAGATACCTATATTTCCTGGTTGAACGGCCTCCATCTCTGCCTTCCCTCTTGGCACATTAAATAGAGAGACAAAACCCAGATGACTGGTTCTGAATCTATGAAAACACGGACTAAGTACACTGCTTTGGATGTGGATTCTTAAAGAAAATAATGAAAAAGCCACTGTTGGAAAAAAAAAAAGTTGTTTCTCAAAGGACAATTCAATTGAGAAGACACAGTCTGCTGTCATGGTTTGCTATGATGCCAACTTTTTTTGACTTTAAGCATTTTTACTTACTTATCTATTTGTTATATCAATTATTCCCTATGTTTCGAGAACTATTAATAAAATGTTCTTTTTTGTTAAAAGTTCAAATTGAACCTGTATCCTGCACACACAAAGTGAAGCCTTTTTCCTTTTTTTTCGTGACAGTGCTAGTTGCAAATCTGTTGTGTGATTTCACCTCATCCATCTTTATCATGAGAGTCAGACACTGTTGGAAGCCGTCTGGGCTGCTTAGTGCTGGGCTTCAGTTCCACAATGAGGTGAGTCTGGTTCCGTAAGTAGCAGAGGGAACGGTGCAAGAAAGATTTGTAATAAAAGCCCGCTCAGGTAAATCACTTTTCAACCTGTCATCACTCGCAAGGGTAGTATTATTAGAAACAGACGGTGTGTATAACATGTGGATATTGCCTGCTCGTGTCACGGTCCCTTATGACTTGGGCACCAGTGGATTCCGCTCTTCTTTATGAATAATCTTTAGATCTCGTTTTGGCAGACATTGTGATGTCTTCTTTCCTCTGCTGTTGATCATTTGAGGGCTCATATGTGTTAACTTTAAACTGCCGCTTATGCTGTGGCATCTCTCGGCCCATTGTAAGCGGCTGTCGAGGAATTCAGATAATTTACTCAAGTAAAAGTAATGATAAATAATACAAATTAAAAGCACAGCATTGAAAATAAGTATTCGCAACATACTGCTACAGTACTTAAAGTATCAAATGTCAATGTAGTATACTCACTCTGTGTCTGCATCATTGGATTATTATTACAAATGCTTTAATGTTATTAATCTGTTGTGGTTAGTCAAGATGGATATCAATTTAACATTTGTATGTATTGTTAGGTATTTTTATAGTTTTACCTTTACATTACGGATTAGTTGTTTACACCCACTCAGGTAAGATATTTATTAATTAATCATATTTGCTATAAGTTGTTTTGATCCAGCTCAGACAAAACAATCTCTAATTGACCGTTTCCTTAGAAATAAACGGGAGTAGGAGCATAAAGTACAGAACTTGAGGAAATGAACTTTGTTTCATTCCACTTCTGTCCAAACAGAAAGGTCAGTAGGTGAAGTAAATAAATAATGAAGCGATGCCGTGGCTGGAATATCACAAATGAAACAAACCAAAAATAGTCTTCTGTAATAAAATAATCAAATCTTATGAACTGGCATCTGGTTAAAATGTCAAGTTTATGCTCTCAGCAAAATTAATTCAGCAGTTATTTGACTACCCCCTCTGTCTGGCCAAAGCCTTATCCACTAAGCTGAGTCTCAGGGCGGTCCACTGTTTGTGTGAGCTCTGAATCTGCAGGCTTTACAGGCTTTCCTCTTCCCCAGGCAGGGCGGAGGGACTGCTGACTCCACAATCTCATCCCTATATCCCTCTATCCTTCTTCCTCCATCTCTCCATCCCCCAGTGTCCTGTTTACTCTCTCCAGCCCTGCGGCCGTGCCACCTCGGAGACACTCCAGACCACCAAGGTCCTGGCGGCCGTCTCGGATTGGCCAGTGACGGCCCTCCCTATGGGAACAACGGGTAGAGGTGCTGGAGTGGGAGGGGGCGTGGCGCTGACAGTGGCTTAGTGGTGGGGATTTCCTATGCTGTGGGACCAGGCAGGAGGGTGAAGGTATGATTAAATGTGGCGGGTCCTTGACATACAAAATATAAAGGGATGCTGTTGCATCGTGTGGCCTGGTGACCTCTTATTGGGCCCCGCTGCAGCAGTGGATTTTTTTGTATTTTGGAGCATTTTAGTGGTTAACAACCATGAAAGAAACCATGAAACCATTGTGAAAAAGAAAAGGCATATTATCCTGAATATCTAGAGAAAATCTATGAATATTGCATCTCTCTGTTACACGGGCTTTGAATATGAACGAATTCCCCTTGCAGATTATACTAAAACATTTTGTCTCCGCTGTGGTTGGCAGGAGGTTCTCATACCATCCTACTTAAATTTCCTCCATAGCCGTGAATGTAATGGGAGATGTTATTTTTGACACTAACAAATCGGGAGGGGAGGTCATATTGGCTTAATAATGTTCTGGGATTCTTTCCAAAGCTTTGGTCGCCCTCTGTTGGTCATAGGCCGCTCTGTCCATGTCAGCAGTGATGCGGTGTGTCCACACAGAACTGCAGCCTACCACCAAAGTCACCGCAGCAAGCTCCATTATGACATCTATTTTTGCATGGGTGGTCCCCTTTTTACATTGTTGAACTCAGTGACAGCAAGCAGTTGTGCATGTAAAAAGAGAACGCTGCTCCAATTTTGGGCAGTAAATAGAGTTCTGCTTAGGCTAGTCTGTCAGCAGCCCATCAAAGCAAACGGCATTGGCCAAGTAGTTGCATGCAGCTATTGAAGGCTTTTTTCAAAACACTCCCCGGTCGGACACAGTTTTCTCTGCAGGAAGGCAGCCATTGTGGAATGAAGAGAGACTAAACGGGAGGTTAGTTGTTTTTTTTGCAAATGTTATATTTAAGGTGTTCATGGGCTCTTTTGGGGGGCAGGAATCCAGACAGGGATACAGAGCAACTGCAGGAGAAAGAAAGAGTGGGGTTTACAGGTGTGTGTGTGTGTGTGTGTGTGTGTGTGTGTGTGCGTGTGTGCGTGCGTGCGTGCGTGTGTGTTTTAGCCGCAACATGGAGCGAGTCTGCAGTAAATTTCTGCTGAGTTTCTGGAAAGTGGTGCAGGGTTCCTGCTCCGAGGCAATCACCGGCATGTTTCCCCCTTGCTGAAGTGAGCCCTGCAGGTTGTGATGGCCTCTTCCACTCACGCTGAAGGGAGGAGGTCTGCTGACGCAGCGTAATGGGGAAAAAGTCCATGATCGAGTAAATAAATCGTACTTCTGTTTGTGTGCTTTTGCTAAGCAAGACTGCAACTGCGGCACAGATAATTTGATCTTGTATGTGTAATCGCCTACAGAACCATCCTGACTTGAGTCAAAAAGAGAAGTTTCCCAGATGAGGCATTAATAAATATTAAAACTTCAGATTTTGTGTCACTGAGACAGGGGAACTCGCAGCAAAAAAACAAGCCTCTTGAAAAACAAATCTGTTTTTCAGCACCAAAAAAAAGTGAAGGACTGCAACTAAGACAAAACCTGGAACACCGAGGGAAAAGGTGGAATTGTGGGCGCTGACTCCAAAGTGTGTTTGTGTAGGGTCTTCAAAATTTTGACAGCCACAGGATACGTGTGGGCCATTGTTTGTCCCTCCAAGTGCTACCTCAGTGGTACAGCTTCCTCCTCTCCCACCAACCTCCATGCCCACACACATACACCCATACACACAACTACATGCACCACACATACTGCGCTTATACAGTATCAGTGTGATTTATTTGAACCAATGGACAGCCAGCCAGTAATTTCCAGTTTTTTATTTATCTTTTGGAATATCATTATCTTTTGTGTGACGTTGCCACATTTGCTGCATGTACATTTATTGCTTCTATTTAACTGACGCTATCCTAGAAAAACTTGTATAAAGAAGATGTTGGAAAAATGCTTTAATATCACAGTAATTAATATCAGATTGATTTGATTTGACCATTAAATAAATAACTATATCATCTACAATTTATCAAAAAATGTATTTCATATAAATTCAGTGAATAAGTGTATGAAATGTAACCCTTTTAAAATTACATAATTGACCTAAAATAATAAAGTTTAGTTCCAAAAATCTCTGCATTTCTGAATATATTTTTATAAATAGATTATATACCTTTCTTTTTGCTTAATACTGCTATAAAAGCAAAATAATAGAAAATGTAAAGCATCAAAATATAAAAAGTGCACACAAAATCTGTATGTCAAATATTCCTTCTTCTTTCATGTTGCCTTTCAATTTTGATTGCTAAGAAAATGCTTAAATGTAGCCTATTCTTAATCTGTAAAATATGTTGCTATTCTAATGACAAATGTCTTGCTAAAGCTGCCATGAGACACTGCAAGAGAAGTGCACGTGTGTTCTTGTCGACATACATTGTAATTGTAAATGTGTACTTCAGAGATGTTGAACCTGAGTTCTTACTGTAAAATTGGTGTATTATTTGATAAAATATCATGGAGCTGGGCAGCTCATCTAAATGTGAAAGATAATTGTTCATCAATAATTAGTTCTGGACTGTAAAAATAAAGGAGCGTTCACTGTTTTCAGAAACGTCTACCTGATATTGTTCCCTAGCCGCAATAAATCCCGAGCCCCTGCCAGTAAGAGCACGAACATCATCCAAAACGCCGCTGAAAAGACACAGACACAGTAAATCTTTTTCGCCTGCATGTGCTGCCTGCCACACAACACATAAAATGTCTCCCTCAAAATGGGCTCTTTGTGTGGTCAAGTGAATATGGCCTGAAGAATGAGCCGCAGCACTGTGACTCTTTTCCTGTTTCCTCCGTCTAAAAGCAGACTGGACTGAAATGAAGGCAGACCCCAAAAAAAAATGCCAAACCAAGAATACCAAAAGCAAACCGGGGCTATGAATTGCAAGCTTAAATATGGTCAGCTATCAGTGACATACCCCCCACCCCCCCCCCACCACCACCTTGCTTGAGTTGCTCGGGTTATTTTGCTGGACACTGATACAAATAAAGTCATCCGGTTGCTCTGGTTCCGTCCAATCCCTCAAAGTATGCAGTGTTTCAAGAGTTGTACTCATGCTGTACTCCTCAACACGATACCTACTCCCACAACAGATATGCATTTGTTACACCTTCTGCTTCACCTCAGTCTGACCCCTGTGTCTCACTTTCAGGGTTGTGTCATTCGTTGAATCCTCCTCTGCTGTCCTGAGCTCCATCGTGGGAAACATTTCACACTACAATAGCAGTGGCAGCACGGGTTGCTATTTGGGTGCCCTGTCCCGTGTTTTTGTTGGACATTGGAGCTGCTTTGGGGAGTCAGACTGAGAACAGGCTAAAGGGTCTTTCCCCCTCAGTGTGTCCCTGCTGCAGAGAGACCAGCACTCAGCTCATCAGTCACTGAGCACCAGGAGGGAGGACAGACTCTGTGGGTGGGATGAGAGAATGTAACAGAGATATGTACAATATGGATATGTATGAAGCATATGCATGTCCAGTATTTGCTATTCTGTAATAATTGAAACGTGTGTGTGTGTGTGTGTGTGTGTGTGCGCGCGTGCGTGCGTTCGTGCGTACGTGCGTGCGTGCACGTGTGTGAGTGCAAGCGCGTGTGTGTGTGTCAGGGAAAGTGTGTGTGTCAAGGCAAGAGTGAGTTTTTCGGAGCAGATAAAGGGGAGCCAATAAAATATGACGGGTATGTTTTGAGCACAAGAAGTAGATGTTTGCATGGCTAAAGGGTCAAGAAGGAATTCATTTGTCTGGCTGGAAAGGTCCGATGTGATAAAACATGCACTCAAGCAGCATGTACACCCACGCCTGCACACAAGCTTGTGTTAACACACTAACCTCAGTCGCAGAAAACATGCTCCTTCAGTCTGTTTGAACAAGACGCTTGGCTCCATTTAGTTCCCTCAGCAATGACTCCTCAGCAAGAGCTAAGGCATAAAAGAGCGAAGCACATACACACATGGAGGCCTGATGGATTATGGCTCTCTTGGCCACAGAGGCCTCTCAGCAGGGCTGGCAGACTGAACAGAGACCCCGTGCAGGCCAAGGGGTGAGCCAGAGGGACGAGTAAATACAAAGCTGATGGAATGGGCCCCATTGCAGGACCGCCTGACCAGCGGCAGGGCCCAACCTAGGGGATGATATGGAGCCAAGCATATGACCCAGCAGCGGGGAACCTTTCAGATCATTAAAGGCTTCGTCGCGGCCATTTGATCAGTGTTGAAACCGCCGACTGTAAACACTGGACACAGCAAGCTGCTGTGTTTCCCCCTTGTCTGGAAATCAATCTGCGTGTGCGTGGATGATGGTTGTTTTCATTTCAAAAGTCGTGTTGTACAGAGACTGAAAAAAATGTGCTGTAAAATTAAAAAAAACAACATGCAGCATGTATGGGCTCATCACTTAGTTATTCATCTACTTCAAACTCTTAATAAAAAGTATTGGGCGTGTCAGACTAATTTACACATTATAGGACAATCCATTATTAAGACACCAGGGATATGAATGATCCATTGGTCAGCTGGGGCCAGTGGAAACAAGCTTTAAGAACAATGCTGATGTATTATCTGATACACTGATGTAGTATCTCCAACATTAGCATTCATTTGGACACGTTTGTGTCCGCCTGGTAAATGTAGGTGCAATATCCACCCTCCTTTCAGCTCTGCTTTGGTCTCTACCAACTCTGAGGAAATTATCTGGGGGCTACAGACTCAGGTGATAATTATTTGAAAAACATCTTTCACATTGTGCTATTAGTTTTAAACTGCCATAAGTGGACTGTTATAAGAAGAAGAAATCAATTATTACTGCTGCTTTAGGGCAAGACTATAACTGTTACTTAAAGGTGGCACATGTCATCACTAGTGTCAGTTACAAACAGAGGGTAAAGGTAGCACAAGAAGAGAAGGGTCATAAAGCAAACTGACCTTGTAATGGCTGTCACACTGCAACGTGGGTTTACATCATATTAGCCAATGCGTCACTATCGATAATCCGATGACTACTATTGGGGAAAACCATAAAGGGATAACTGGACATTGTTCTCATTGGTGGCAAACCTCAGCGGCGTTGAAAGCAGATCACTCACCCAGCATGTTTCCCACCGCTGGACGTGACGACACGTGTTCTGCCATTAACTGAACATAAACGTGGTCTGTTCCCCCCACTACGCAAATCAGAACCACCTGCCCCAAGGCCCGGAGAAGTGGCTGGTCTTTTCTCCGGACCTCCTTGGAGGGAGGGAGAGAGAGAGAGGGAGAGAGAGCGCGCCTCTTGTTTGGACAAACGTCAGGGCCCGCTCCGGGGCTCGTACATGAAACGGAGAGTGGAGCAGGGAATCTTACCCTTCCCATAGCCTCCTCTAACCCTGGGCCTCGTCTCCTCCCTTCTGAGCTGAGCGCAATATTTTTTAATTACGTGGAGGAAACTCCTGTTACAAAGGACACTTTCTTAGTCAATCTGCAGGGAGGCTGCGAGGAGTTTCTGGGGTCACCCTCCCCTTTTTTCTCTCTCTCTCTGTCCTGTGTGTGGGCGGTAGATATATCGGCTAACAAACTGGAGTGCATGCCACCCAGAGATTCGGGTCAATGCTAACAGTCTACCTTCCCTCAGGCGCGATGGCACCTGGTATCTGAATGCAATCCCCTTTTGACACATACACCAACACCACAGCTACAGCGCCATCCCTCCCCTTAAGCTCCTATCCTGACCAAACAAATAAACTTCAGCAGCAACTCTTGTCTTACTTTCTTGTTCATATATACTCTTAATTATAATTAATACTATTCTATATAGCAAGACAAAGACTTAGACATGTCAGTAAGCTTTCGCTTCACCCTCAGCCTCTTAGCTCTGGTGGTCTCTAACTGACAGGAACTCAGGCGCTATTTGTTATCTTTAGGCCCAATAAGTCCATCTGGTTTTGGTTTGGCTCCTCAAGATCGCCCCTGGAGATGTGGATGGAGGGGACTTAGGGTGAGGTGGTGGAGGGGCAGTTGGAGGCGGCTTTTTTCTCCTCTCAAATTGAATTTCTCACCATTCCAACCTGGGCCTTGGACCAGGGATAGAGCGAGAGCTTGTGCTCGGCTTCCAACCCTCAGGCTCCTGCAAAGCTATGTGAAAAAAGTAAGTCAGAGGGGTGAAAGAAAATTCCTAGGAAGAAATCAGTATCACCTGTTTTGTCAAAACGACCCGTACGTTCGAAGAAATGGTTATTTACTGACTCGGATTCTCTCAACCTGTGTTTGTAACCCATGGAATGAATGAACTCTCTCTGAACCATTTCTGAGATTAAACCTTTTTGTTTCTGATGAAATGATGTGAAAATAAACAAATAGTAGACTCATGTGTAGGGTGTGTTTTTTCCTTTTTTTTCTCCAAAACTTGGCAACATCTGTAGCATTGGCCCATGTGTTGATGGTTTAAAATGTACAGTAGCCATGATAAAATAATCAATATATCCAGCTAACTATAGTTATACTATTAGATGTACCTACACTATGTATATTGTATACTGCATACACAATCAAAATGTCAGGAAACTGTTCACTTCACTGTTTAAGTCTTTGGGTTTCTTTGGACTTATCTCTGTTCTATACCTTTTCAAAAAGCCAACCTTCATTGTGAAGATCAATGTAATGTTGCAGAAGTAGCCAACAAGAAGATTTCGACAGGTAGCTTCTTGTTGGCCATAGCTAGCTAGTATATGTATACCAATTTTTTAACGTCCTGCACTTGAAACGCACATCCACAATCAATTTCCTGAGAATCTGCGAGAAAAGTCAATATTCTGTCTTCCAGGACAGGACTCCCTCATTACTCTGCTGTCCTTTTCATTTTGAATCACTTAAGTTGAGCATATATTGCAATCATGGAACATTCAACTTGCCAGTTCTTATCCAGTACATGTGCTTATTTATCATATCTTCTTTTCCAGTTGGCTTTGATATCAGATGTTCTGTGTATAGCCTATCCTCCCAGTGGGTGTCCATTTTTAGTTGCACATCTCTCTCCTTGTCCAGTTTCTAAGAAAAAAATTCCACAAGGAGGCTGAGCTCGAGTCGATTTCAGGTTTTCATACAGATGGACGACAGTGTGTCTCCTGCGTCCATCGCTCGTGTCATCGTCCAGTGCATTTTCTTTATAAATCAAAATGGGAGAAAAATGAAAATAACCCCAAACTGTGAATTATTTTGTCAGCCCCTGACAATTTTATGGCCATGACAGTCTCAAACTACTGGATGTAAAAAGTGGTCAACTACTGGGTTTCTATGCCTTTTGGTGGCACAGTTTGCTTTTCTGGTATTTCTGTACAATTAAATACATGCTTCCCGTGGTACTACCCCATAAAGTCTGTACGTATCCCTGACTAACCCTGTGGGTTTCTGTAAAATAAGACGTTACTGTCCTTTAAAGGATAGTGCAGGCTGAATTAAGGTATACTTTGTGGAAATGTAGCTTGAAATGTACACATGGTCCTGACAAACTCACATTGCTGTTTCCTCACTGTCATTCATTTTAAACTTTTCCCTCTTGTGACCTCGGTAAAAATCCGTGATCGCCACTTTTTCTCCAGTGTACTGATTCAAAGCCATATTTCCCCAACATCATCATCATCATAATTATAATCATCATCCCACACATTCAACTTATTTTCTCAGGTGAACAAGCTGTACTTTGCCCTTCATTAGGCTCCTGCAGTTGTACTTTCATCTTGAGCGTATGTTTGTGTATTTAAGGTTAAAATAGACCTGAGCTCTGGTTGTAAAATTATCTACAAAAGTGGTTCACTACATTATGACAGACAAACAAAATTCTTTATGAAGACTGATTTTAATTTCAGAGGGGGAACGTTTTTTTTTCTCTCAGTAATCCGAGAGTGACAAAGGTTTACGTGATTGTCTCAGAACTAAATTTACCAAAAAGAGAAATAAATTTGCCGATTATATTTGGTTGAAGCTACTGTTTCACATTAAGAGACCACAAATTGGCTCCTAAAGAGGGTATCATTATTCATGTTTTATATCTAAAATGTTTGCAATAATACTACCTTGAAAATGCTACCTATTGACAAGTGGCATGTGTTCTTTTAAATACATAACATTGTGTTTTGATTTTTTCCAATATAAAACAGATCTCATGACAGATTCATTTTAAATGTCTTTAAGGTGTGACGGGACATTCACCAATACCTCTATGCCTTCGGGGGAAAAAACTGTAGTCAAATTCCCATCTTCCAACTTCAAAAAAGATCCCAATTCTTGACTGCTAGAGGACACAAGTTTTCTGCTTCATAATTACGCAAACTATTCCATTTAAATCAATTCAATTCAATTTCAAGCACCAAATCACAACATACATTATCTCAAGGCACTTTACATAGTACGGTCGAGACCTCACAATATTACAGAGAGATCCAACAGCTCCCAAAATGTGCAAGCACTCGGCGTCTGTGAAGAAGAAAAAACAACGCAAAAACTTTAATTTGGCAAGCCTGACAATTCAAGGTTCAAGCTCTTTGTTTTATTCATAATGTCTTCTCCCTTTCCTTTGATAGTTTTGTGTTCTATAACGTAATGTCTTCTCCCTTTCCTTTGATAGTTTTGTGTTCTATAACGTAATGTCTTCTCCCTTTCCTTTGATAGTTTTGTGTTCTATAACATCTAAGTGAAGTGGAATAAAGGCAAACAAACTCTGATGACACAATTTCAGTTTAATGGGTGTGTATACACTTCACAAACACATGCTGAATTTGAAAACTGTTAACACCTGGTGAGGACAATGTCTTTCACAATCACTCTGTGTTCAACAACAATCAATGTGACATTGATCATGAAGTTAAATTGACATCACATAAATGTGGTTCTAACAAGAGGGTACGCACCGAGGCAACATTAGGTAGGTAGTGTACTGCTTTCAGTTAATGGACCTTCACGGAAGGTATTTGAAAGATAGATCTTTGTAACGTGGAAAAAGCGCCTAAGTAATTACTCTTAATACTGGCTGATAGCACATAAACATATAATGACATGCAACCAAGAAGAAAAGAAAATAATACAGTTAGTCGATAAGACAAAAAAAACTGTGTTGGTGAAACGTATTTTCTTCATAAACACCAGGACAAAATACGGTGAAACAGATGGAGGAGACATGAGCTTTTCAACATTACTTTCCTATGGTACTACGGCAGGTTAGGGTATAACATAAATTTAAATAAATAACAGTATAAAGTGCACATACTACAGCTCGACACCCACCGCAAAAATTGTATTCTGCCCTTACGTTCAACATACAAGATATTTAAGATATGACAAAATGTGGATTTTAATCTACAGTACAGCATCTATTTACAGCCCAAAAATATGAATAACTGAGGGGAGGAAGGCATCACAGATCATTACAGTCATATCAACTGAATCATGATGTAGCCTTCATGTAGAGGAATTTGAGGTATGTTTCCCAACATGTAAGTTTATTCAGCAGGATATGAATACAGCAGCAATGACAGTCCAGTGAATGTGGTTATGTGGTACATGTGAGGGTGAGTTTTATATACAGCACAATGTGCACGTTCAACTCTCAAGACAAAGGTGCCACACACAGTTAAGCTCATCCAGTAATATATGACAATATGTGTATAATGATGGTCAGATTATGACTTTTGCACCTTTTTGAATTGCCATCTTCAACAGGTTGAATAGGGGAAAAAAACACCTTACACAGTAATATAATGCAATAAACCATCACCACAAACATAAAACTCAACAGTTGACATCTCTGACACAGTCCCAACAATAGCTGAGTACTGTAATCATCACAAAGGTCGCGTTTACTGTACGATACATGTTGTAGGATGTTCTTCCGATTTTTCTTCACGTGCTGTTGCTCTAGCTTTGCAATTTATTTTCGGCCAAAGTTGCACGGTGAAATGCCTTCTGCGACTATCACCTATTAAATCCAATATGAACAAAACTCTTATATATTGCTTTGGTTTACTGGTGACATGGACACAACACAGAGGATTACATTTCAGGAAAAAATGCCGCAGGTGCATTGACTGAAATGAAGGTAACACACATTGACAGGAGGGTTGGTCCGAGTGGCCACAGCTGGAGCTGTCACATCAATGCAGAGCCCTAAAAAAGTGGGAAATTATTACAATTGGGACTTTCTCTCTTCGACAGGAAGACACTGAATCCCTTTTCTCTGCCATGCTCAAAATTTGAGACATGCTTCCCCCTTGTGGACGATTTGAAATTATTCCTGTGAAAGGTTGAGTGCAATATTTAAGTGTCCCATAAGCATTTAGACTTGTCAAAGCAAAATTAGACAAGGTGACGATGAAATAAAACAAAACAACAGACCAACCTCAACTATCAGTCGTGGGCACACATGACGATCGTCGTGATCTGCACATAGTTTTCTGTGAAACAGAGGGTCAACAATAATACCTCAATAAATAATTCATTAAAAAAATGTAATAGCACAGTGACACATAATGTAGGTGTCCTTGTTTTCTCAATGTATTTCTGTATCTATATTTTATTTGAAAATTTGCATATTTTACTTACTCAAGCATTTGCACCACATGCAATAACATTTGGAAGAAGCATAAGCAGCATTCATTCTGTTGACTGACACACATTCAAAAAGATTTGTGGTATCTTAGTTATAATGAATTGAGGCCAGAAATGTGTATTCTACCTTCGTATGAAGGCGATGATGGAGCGCTGAGTCAGACAGCCAAGGGTGTCTTAATGATTCGGATGCCCCCATCCTCCAACTGAGGAGAGAAACAATGACACATATATATTTTTCAATAAAAAAGACTGTATTTCAATGAGAAGTAGATGTTAATCTCAGTTTAGGACTGAGATTCGGCAAGACACGGCAACAAGATGGATACCTTTTATTTACAATAAGGAGCCTGGAGATGAAATCTTTGGCTTCCTCTGATGTATCTATAAACTCTTGTTCCTCAAAGTTCCACTGACAGGCCAAGATGTTATTCAGAGTCTGATTGTCGTCATCACCCAGGAAGGGGCAGAGACCGCTCAGACTGACAGGAAGAGGCACATAGTCATCAACATTAGTCTTTGGAAAGAATGTGTATGCATGTGTTTGTGTGTGTGTACTTACAGCATGTAGGTGATGACGCCAAGGCTCCACATGTCTGTGTTGAACGACACAAAGTCGTAGTTGATGACTTCAGGAGCGAGAAACTCTGGAGTGCCAAAATTCACCCGCAGCTTCTCCCTTGGTTTATATCTATGTGGGGATATAATGAAAATTAATATCAAGGACATTTTATAAGTCCAGCAGGACATGAAACAAATAGAAGCAAATGCCTGTACTCACATCCTGGCGAGACCAAAGTCGATGATTTTGATCTTATTTGTGACTCTGCTCACGCACAGAATGTTTTCTGGCTGAAATCAAAAACAAAACAGGGATTTTTAACTGAGGAGCTGTAATTTAACTTCAGTAATATATAAATTCTGCATAAAAACTGAAAAGTGGCTTTGTTACCTTTAGGTCCAGGTGTAGGATGTACATCTTGTGCATGTGCTGCAGGCCCTCACAGATCTGCCTGATGAACACCAAAGCGTCCAGCTCCATTAAAGTGTAGTTTTCATCAATGATCCTGTCGAACAGCTCCCCTCCACCAACACTACGGTTAAAGACAAATGCATAAAGCAATATTCAAACACCGCAAATTTAAAGCTGATTAAATCTGAAGTATATGTTTTATGGTAGCAAAATTGCCCAAACTTTTAAGTATACATTTCTCACTCAAACTTAATTCATAATTAAGTAAGTTAGCAAGAACTCTACTGGGCATTAGTGGTGTATCCCTAGTCCCACCAATTTAATACAATTTAAAAGACAATAATTTGCTATAAATTGATCAATAAGCTGTTTTGAAATAAATAAACACGTGCTGAAAATATAGAAGAAGGAGGAGCATACTATTCAAGTACAAGGATGATGTCATTCCTTGACTCATAAGCTGCATAGAGCTGGATCAGGTTGGCATGGTCCAGATTATTCATGACCTGGATCTCATTCTTCACCACCTCCTACCAAAAACACAGGTGCAGACAGACAGACAGATGCAGAAGCAGACCAACGGACACAAATGCAGACGAACATGGACACCCGGATACACAGGCAAGCAAACACACGGACACGATGAGAGGTTTCAGCTGTTCTCTGCTATGAGACAATGCATCTTCTCTTCTAGGTCAAACATTTCTCACCTAGGTGAGAAGTATTCCCTTTGCTTCTGTTCCAAATGTGGCTTTGTAGTTCACTAGCATATACTAAAAATGTGTAACTGAGCACCTCTCCTGCTTTTTATATCATGTGGCGTGGCTCTCATTGTAGTTATAAAAAATATGGGACTAACTCATTATTTATGAAAGAGTGCGTTAGGTGCTGTACCTTTTCTTTCTGACCCCTGGCTTTGATGACCTTCGCTGCCAAAGTGAGACCAGATGAGTTTTCAATGCATTTGTGCACCTGGCCAAAGCGACCCCTTGAAGAGAAAAAGACAAAGAAAATCCAGAGTTGCCAACTCTATCACCTCAAATCATACATCCTAGAAGCCTAGACACAGTTGTGAAACAGGACAGAGACAGTTTTTTTGTGCGTGTGTGTGTGTGTGTGTGTTTCCCATGTCAAATCAAAAATTGATCTTGCTTCAAACAGAGATTCCTTATCTGTTATTTCATTAATTCTGAGCTGGGCTCTGTCTCCTCTTTGAAGACTTGGATTAACACTTAGTGATTAGCTACCAGCTGGCACCGGGGATACAGTTTCACATACCATTCAGTCCTGAAGTAAAAATAACTGCCGTGACTCTGAAGTTATGAACCAGGGGCGAAGAGAGGAGATGAGGGGGGAGGGTTATGCAATTAGGCTTTGAAACTTTTTCCCACCATCTCATGTCAACTAGTGACATTAGATTTCCTTCTTTCTTTCTTTTTTTTTATTCATTTTACATCACACAGAAGTCCAGTGCTCACCCGCCCAGGACCTCCTGCCAGTTGATGGTGTAGAAGTTGCTGATCTGGTTGGGCTTGGCCGACACAATGCGGTGATTAAAAGGAGCCCCTGGCGGAGGAATGGTGTCTAAAGTGGGATGGAGGAAGGAGAGAAAAGATATAATCTGTATTAATAGGTTATGAGAAAAGTGAGAACAAGGGAGTTCCATTGTTGATCAGCTGCAGCGAGGCTTTCGAAAGGGTACATGGCTGCCATAATCAAGTTAGCACATTGTGCACTAACGTGCTATGGTAAACACAGTTGTTGCCTTGATATGAGAGAGGAGCAGCCATGCTTCAGCACAATATATCTTCTAGTTGTAGTCCCAGACAACCTTTGAGGCTTTATATTACTTCATACTGCTGTGCTGTAGCAACTTAACATTCTCAGAAGGGTAAACTATGTGATGGTGACACTGTGTCTTAATTACCTCAAACCAGATTGGTATTTCTGTACTGTAGTATCTGTTACTTCTCAGGTGACACAAACACAAAAAGCTAATATCGACCTATGTGTCATCCTGGTATATCCATCAGTCTTCTTCTTGTATGATCTTAAAACTAATACAGACTCTTCTATTTGAGTAGTGTGACTTACACTTCTACAGGGAATTCAAAATTTAGGGGTGATTAATTTATTTCAGCACTGCATTACAGCGGCTGTTTTTTTCCAGGACCAGGAAGTTTAGTGCTAATACTATTATTTTTTGCAAAAAAAATGAAATTTAAAAAATGATCTACTGTGATTAGTAGCCGAGGAGTACTGACTTACCAATTAAGTACCGCTCGGCATCGTCATCTTCCTCCTTTGCTGCATCGTTTGCCTTCCTCTCTCTCTCCACCCTTTGTTTGAGGTTTAACTGGATTTCGACTCCATCCGCCCTAAAGACGGCCCAGCCCTCAGACTCCAGCTTATGTTCGTCCTCGTCGTTGTCTTCTCTCTTCTCCTTCTCCTCCTCCACCACCAATGCTTGGCTCTTTGTGGGTTCCGCCAATAAAAAGTGCTCCTCTGTCACAAAGGTCTTGGTAGTTGTGCTGCTGATCTCCACTTTCTGGTCTTGCTCAGATGGGCTGTGGTCGTCGGGGCTGAAACAACATTCATGGTAGGTTTTTTTTGTGGTCATTTATTTATTTATTTTTGTATTCTTTGTCATTATAAATCAAATGTTGTCTGAGTAAAGATGAATCAAGTCATTTAATCAATGATACATCTGGATGATTGCAATACACAAATAAATCTTTACATTGGATGCATACTATTGCAGACTACTGCAGACTATCATGCTAAAACCTGTGTCACGGAGCTTTATGATCACTATCTTACGATAGAAACATTTATTTGAATGTTAAAGACATCAGAAAAGAGACATCAAATGTCTTGTTTGAAGATCACTTTAGATATATTATTATCTAAATAGTTGCAAACTAATTTTATAGTCATTGCAGCTCTTATATGGGTTAAACATAGAATACCTTGCAGCAGCAGTTGGTTCTTTTTCATTGTCATGCACAGCAGGGAGCTCTGGGGCTTCGGCTACTTCGTCTGCAGCAGAAGCTTCCTCTTCCTCCTTCTCCTCTGTGACTTTGAGCGTTTCCTCTTCATCCCCTTTCACAGCATCCTTCACATCGAGCTTGGGTTCCTGCCCTGTAACCCCTGCCTCTCCCTCAGGTACCTCTGCCCCCACTTCCTCCTCACTTAATGCCTCAACAACCTCGTGGCTCTCAGCCGCTTCGGAATCTTCACGCAGGTAGTCCACCAAATTGCAACCGGAGGCATTGAGTTGTTGGTCTTTGGGGGAAACTCCAGCCTCCAAATCAAGATATCCAGTGGTGAGCTGGTGGTCTGATTTCTCAGTGTTTGCCCTGTTGAGTTTCTGCACCTCTTGGAGAAGCAAAACCTGCTTCTTCATAGAGATATTATCTATGAAAATACAAAGAGAATTTGAAGTCATACGTTTACAACCTGATAAATACCCATCGTAGTATTGTGTCATGTTTAAAACTGTGAAAGGTTATAGGTTAAAGCGTGAGGTTGCCAAATATTCTACTCTGGCCTTTTGAACTTATTGTTAGTAGGCTATATCTGTACATAATCCGTAATATCACACAATAAGATGTTCTTCTCATAGAAGCTTTATGAGTAAATACATGCTCTTGTGTGAACTAGCGAAGGAACCAGGGTGTTTAAGCACTGAAATACAGTATTTTTTTGCATTATAGATTATAAATTAACATATGTGAATCTCAGCACCTTCTGTGTCTGGGGGCTTTATCCTCTTTTGAGCTTTTTGACTCTTGGGGCTCAAACAAGGCTTCTCTGTCCCATCTTTACCTTTCTGGTCTTTTATCTGCGAAGTACAAAAAAATCAGTGAAAAGAGGGGGGGGGGGGGGGGGGAGAAGAAATTTATTAACATGTTGCTAAATGTTTAAAGAAATTGTCTTAATTACAATGTTATATGATAGAAACAGTTTGATATTTAGAATTCTGATTGCCTAATTATTCTTAAGTTATAATTAAATGCCATAATGTTTTATTGTTCTTAAAAATAGTGTGACAAAAATGAAAAATGTCATTTTGTCTAACTTTTCTTGTCAAGGATACCAGCAAAATAACATTGACAGACCTTTAAGCTAGAAAAAAATCATGAAGAACTAGGTTGAGCCAGAAATGCAAAAGTAAATACACACATTTCTACAAATAAAGAGATAAGTTGCTGTGTATATAATGTCTCTACCACATTGAACGTACACATTTTCCACATTTGCGAGAGGCGAGGAAATGCTTTGGTCCATGGAGCTTTTTCTTGTGAGAGAGCTGCGGAGTACTGGGCTCACATGCAGGAGTTATCTGTTGATTCCCTTTACCGGTTTTATTAGAGGTAGTTCTCTAGTAAAAGGACAAGATGGCAATGCTTAGTAGGTTACATGGAATGGAATAAATATCACATGTTAAGTATGACTGTCAATAAAACACTGATATGATGAAGTTAGGGTCACACAACATAACACATGAACCAGAAGTCCAACAAATTGTAAAATCATTAACTTGACAGTGACAGGTAGATTTGATGTTAAGGTCAGATGTAAAATGCACAATGACAAATTAAACAGTAATTCAATGAAATGACACATAAAGTTATGAAAGGGACAAAACAGAAGCAACACCTCCTTTGTTTTCATCTTACAGATTAGCACATGTATTGCCATGCGCAGACCCACTTGGTCTTGGGAGCCATGCCTTTGATTACTCGTGGCAGATGGATAGACAGCAGCAGGGCAGTGAATTTATAGCTTATCACTTGTCACACACTCGGCGACGGAATGCAATGCTGACCCTGAGTGGAAAATATTACAAGTGACCATAGGCTGTTGTTCAAATTTGTCAGCTAAAGGAAACGCACTAAACACTCTCCGGTCAGGTTAGCATGGAAAAAACCTGTCTCGGATGCTGTTGTGAGGTAAACAGCGCAGGAGATATTTGGAGTGCAGTGTTTCAGTGACGGCAGTGCTTGTAGGAGCTCAAATCTCCAATAGGGAGAGTGGGGAAAGCGTGTACAGAGGCCATAGTAACAGACAGAAATCTCACACCTCCGGAGGTGCTGGAAGATGGAGTAGCCACCTGACAAGTGCACTGACGACAACAGAAATTCCCTGAAATGTGACTCACACGAAAGCAATCAGACTGACGTGTGGTCATTGATCACCAGACTATAACCTATAAGCCGTACATTTATGATCGCAACCTTAAATTGTAAATTGAATTAAAAGAGTCACATCTTCTTAATTCAATACATATTCAGATTCAAATAAATGAATTGCGAACCGTGCAGTATGACGTAAGCATTCCTTCAAGTATGTGCTAATGTTGTCACATGAGGTCACAATCACTCAGGTAAGTTTGCTCTTTGCTCGTAGGTCATAGAGGTAAAGAGATATGGCTCAACAGCAAAGCAAGTGATAGGAGTGTGATGATGGCTCTAAGTGCAACACTTGCCTCTGAGGCCAAGCAGCACTTATTGACCTATATATAAGGTCATGATCTGCTTATGATTGTGTAATTAAAGCAAAGGCCCTAGATTTGATTTAAGGCAGTAGCTTTAAAGTCACAGGAAATGCTTTTCTTTCTTTTCTTTTTTAAAGCCTTCAAACATATGTACATTTTAGAACCTTATCCAGCCAAAGCAAAGTTGAAACTTTGGACATCAAGTAAAAAAAGTTAAAATTCTGCATCAGGACATACACACGCAAAGCATAGGAGAGCAACAGTAACTCCACTGAGATCATATTTACATCATTTATAAGTAATATTACAAGTACATATTTATTTTTTTTACTTTTCTGCCACTGTGCCAACAGATATCAAACGCTGCATGCCGTGTTAATTGCAGACCTTTATTTGGAAGCTTTAAATCAAGGCTACTTTAACAGGATTATCAGCAGGAATCCCAGTAACGGTTTATGAATGGCTATTTTGCGCTACAGTTTGTATAGAATCACGTTGCATAGACTTCAGGCAATACCCCCTTTACAGCAGAGGCTGCTAGTGACATACAACTGGCACACCATTGAAATAAACAGAAGCAAGACTACGGAAATAAAGTGAGTCATTGAGAGAAAAAAAACTCCTAAAGAGAGAAGGGGAGAAATCCTGACTCATCCCAATTTGCTGACACCTAACGCCTTGAGCTGAAGGGGTTAAAGCCCTTTTAGACCACAAACACTGCAGCCCCGATCCAAAAACAGCATATTCTAAACTGGGCCACTCACATTTCACCCCTGGCCTCACACTGGCCCTCTCGTGCCCTGCCCGGGGGTCCCACTGTGAGCCACTTGCCAAGAGGGACATGTTGCATTCAGCGCCGGGTAGAGATCCAACAAGCACAAATCTGAGTTAAATCTTTATATAAGCTGCTGTGACGTATTTATTTGCGGTAACTTGCATAACACTGTAACATTTGGGCTCTTAATCACGTTGCCTTCAATCAGCAAATTGGCAAATGTTAACATACCGAAGCCTAGACACCACCCATTACACCTGCCCATTAAATGGAGCTTTTAGCACACAAGCCAAGTCACATTCACAGGCGCACTGTTGGAGTGGTCAGCTTTACTGCTATGATCATTTTCACATGTTCTGCCAAGAACAACCAGATCTTGGTAAAATCATAGTTAGCATGTCAGAAAATATACAGTATCTTTTACAAAACTGACAAGATCAGGACTAGATGTCTATGCAACATCTTTAGATACCTAGAATGATAAATGCACATTTGGAAATATCAAATACATAATACAGAATTTTGAATGCATACCTCAGAGTCTATCCTAGAAGGTGTTGAATTCTCAATCCATATCAACAATGTACCGCAGCCTCTTTAGATTCGAGAACACTGTACATACACACTGGCAAAAATTGTCTTGAGTTTCAGCATTCTTATTCTCACCTTGTCCAGCTTCTTGGTGATTGTATCTGTAGACGTTTTCCCCTTGATAGCTTGCTTTCCCTTACTGTCTTTGGGTTTGGAGCCCTTCCGAGCTGTGGGGCCTTTGAGTATCAGCTCTATAATCCTTGAACTCTTCACCGTCTCCCCAATGAAGCCGATCACCTGCTGCATGCTGAGGACCAGCTTTTCCATCCCTTCCAGTTTCTGAGCCTGCTGCTCGGAGCGCTGGTTCACCACCGACATGATGGTGCTCATCTCGTGGCATATCTCCTTCACTTCTCGCCCCACGACCTGGGTCTGGCTCATTGGCAGATGGATCTCCTCCTTGTCAACCTTCAGATTCTCCATATCCTTTTCAATGCCGTCAATGTCCTGAGACATCCCATCCAGTCGGTTAAGGACCTTTTCTTGAATGTTGATGAGCTTGTCCATCTTGCTGCTCAGTGACTCAATCCGATTTTGGATGAGGTCAAAGCCTGCACCGTTGTCATCTCCTACTGTTTTCATTACCAAGGCACTCATGGCTTCCAGTGATATAAAAATCACGTTAAGACACCGACCTCAGACAAAAATAGGACTAGTAACGTCCGTGACAGAGACAAAAAGGCTTCTTTAAAAATCGTAGCCAGCTCTACCTTTCAGTGTTCCAAGTTGGTGAGTAAACTAATTTAAATACAGAAATGTGAAACAAAAAACCCCCCGACTCCGACAAGGCAAACATTCAAAACCAATAACCAGTTATGAAGATTTTGTAAAAGTAAAATAAGATCAGCAAAGTATGATTTAAAATAAATCTATTTCTCTCAAACTGTATCCCTGGCGCCTGCTTCTCTCCACAATAGCAATGGCATTAAGAATGGAGTGAGCCGGTGTCCCTAAATGTAAATGGACAGCCTACGTCAGCAGGGGTCAAGTGTTTGGGGTGGGGGCTTGGCAATGCTCAGGCTATGAGACATTTGAGAGCCTTCAAGTGTTAAGCCCCACCACCGTCACTCGACTGTTGGGTGTCAAAATGGTCACTGTACACAGTACTTCTTCGACGTCTAAGACAAGTGGGACAATGCTCATTGGTTTGTACCCTTTTTTACTATTCCAATGACGTTAACTCGTCGTAACAGGTGGACATGTCTGGTCCATGTTCTTGAGTGGACAGCACAGGAGAGAGAGGGGTGGGAGAGGTAGTTTTCAAAGCAGAAGAATATGTTGAGATATAAACTCAAAATAGATACTGTGTTGACAATTTAAAAGAAATGATTCATGACATTGAGGTGATTAAAAGGAGTGGGCTGCTGGTTATTTGGCACTACTTCATGCAGTTCTGTGTCTGTGTGCAATTGTGCATGAGGACCGTGTTGCAATGCAAATGCCCTCCTTATCTCTTGGATGCCTGTAACTTGCACCCAATGTCAGGGGAAACGGGAGGACGCCCGCGGTTCCTGGAGTCCTATGATTTTTAGCCCCTCTGCTGAAAGAAGAGATGGTTGACACTTGTGATTTATATGATGCCTACTCTCTGACAAAAAAATCACTGATAACTTCCCTTAAGAGAGTAAGGGACCAATCTTAACTTAGCTCTTGTAATATGACCGTAATCCGTGTCCCCCTGTAAAATATGGTTTATCCTAACAACAGATGTGTTTATGTCAACTCACAGGGTACAAACAGAAATTATTCAAAGTTTAAATAACTACAGGTTATTCAAGCTACTCCCTGACAAGTTCGCCTTCACACACATCCCAAACTAATTTTGCCGCCATAAATTCACAGTTAATAGAGCTGAAGAGCAATCCAGCTTTGCTCAAGCCACCATGAAATTCTTTTCGACAACAGAGACTCAGGCTGCAAACTGAGCCACGGTGACCCCAGCCAAACTCGATTCACCCTGGTGGCTCAGGCCAAAATCTGGACTCATGATTGCAGGGACCAAGGAGGGATGTGCAACCTGGCAGATGGAGAGGAGTTGTGCAGGGTAATGTGATGGAAGGGACGGAGTTAAGTCATCACACCAAGGGCTGTGTATCACTTTCAATCTTATAAGAATCAAACTGCATCGTGAAAAGCCTTGTGTTATTTTCATACATCGGTAAGGCTTGTAACAGCAGATTGACCCCTTGTATTTCTATTTTCCACCGGGGTTCACTCATGTAAGGTGACTATAACGGAAAGAACAAGTGCCTCTGAAGGGGTAGACACAGATGGGAGTGGAACCGACCATCAATCAGTCGGGGAGAGACGGCGACGCTCACACCTGTCCCTGGATGCCAACAGATGACAGACAACGTAGGTCATATGCAGCATGTTGTGTCAATTTGTGGGGACACTTTCGTATGCAGTGGTGGAACAGCCAGACTGGAGTTTTTTCCCACACAAGCTGCGAGAAGTGTGCTAAGTGTTTCTTGTCAAACGAGAGAAAAAGAAACAACGTTTTACATTTTAATGTATCTTGCATTGCATAGAGGTATAAAGGCCACTTTAAAGGTAATTAAACCCAGCGTGGGATATAAACAGACATTTGGCCTCTGAGGCTTATGCAAATATGGAGTTTATCACGGTGAAGGTAACAGCATCTTGACTAGTGCTCAAAGTCTTCTCTCACCTTCTCTGCCAAGCCAAAGCATGTGGACACACAGCCCGAGCACACACAAGGTGGCAGCCCACAAATCGCTGCCTTGCCTACCGGCGCATGATTAGAGTGTTTAGTTTATGTTGCAGCAGAATTTTCAGGATGCTTGGAGACAATGTCAGCTACGTAAAAGCCTGAGTAAAATATGATGAATAATGGTCTGTGTGTGTGTGTGTGTGTGTGTGTGTGTGTGTGTGTGTGTGTGTGTGTGTGTGTGTGTATGTGTGTGTGTGTGTGTGTGTGTGTGCGTGTCCAGGTTGACCTTGCATTTTCAACTTAAAAGTTTTTTTTTATGATTATGTCATTTGTTTAATTGAAGATTTATTATTATTATTATTATTTGATTAATTGTTTGTATGTTGTCAAAACACAGTGAGCACAATGAGATCTTTTCCAACATTGTATTTTGTCTGTCAAACCTTAAAAACCAAATAATGTAATGTGAAATATGATATTTCAAGGGCTGGAGCCAGAGCATTTGAAAAAAAGAAGAAGAAAATAACAATTACTCAAAACAAAAACAATTAAATGATCATTAAATTACATCAACTACTGGGGTGGGGTTTTTCTTCTTGTTGTTGTTGTTGTTTTGTTTGTTGTTTGACAAAAAAAAAAACCCTGAACATTCCATACATGTGGATGGTTGTGACCTGAATGGACCTCAGCAGTGGAATATTTGTTTGGCATCTGGGGGAAGGTGAACTGTTAAAAATGGAGCAGCACCTCCCTTGCCGAGAACACAATGTCCCGGGGAGCGCTGGGCCTGTGTGCCGTGGCTACTGTCCAGTCACCTCTCCAGTCTCCACTCACACAACGCACCGCCTGCCAGCACCGGCTATACTTTCTCTCGGAAACTTGTGGCCTTAAATGTGTGTGGCAGCCATGAAACTTTACTCCTCGTGCTAATGTCTACGACGTCTTCTCTGTTCTTTCCCTGTCCTCTCAGCTTTTCTCTTGGCATGTAGGCACATTCTGCTGCTGCACGTCAACAGACATTTGAGTTTTGTTTTAAAAGGTTATAGAACATTGGACTACGTTCTGCAAATTTAAATGAGCATGCACACACATTCAAACTCGGGCCTGCGTGTCTAGAAGAATCTAAATGTTAAAAAAATTCCTTATTCCTTTGGGAACTGGACGTGCTCAGATGAACTACATAATGTGAAACTGTGTGTGCTTGGTCCATACACTGATTAACTAACAGTGATTGAAACTAAGTACATTTATTCAAATTAGTAAAATTAAACAGTCACTTTGCAGATTAGCTGCAACATATATTGAGTAAAGAAACATTGACCAACAGTGACATTAAAATGACACTTAATAAAATATAATAATATAGTCTAAGCAAAATGAGAACTTACCATTGATATGTTGAATATATTTTCCTAATATTTCAGGAAAAATATGAATGTATCTCTTTTACTTTATTGTTATCATTCAAGAATTATAAGCACGAGAGCATTGCTACTATATGTTCCTTTATTTATTTATATTGTTTTAGAAAAACAATTTTTTATAATAGTTAATGTTAATCGCAATTAGGAAATTATTTGATTTACCCAGTTTTCCAATATACTGCATATTTTCCATACTTTGTATACTTCCATGAAAGTATACAAAGTTTTGTTGGAAATTTTCCCCATTGAAATTAAGAGATGAAAAGTTAAAATCTTCTCTAAAATGTAACTACTTCAGCTTAAATTCAACTGGAGACTTTGTTTAAACTTTAAACAAGTCGCAAGACTTACAGATATCAAACCGTTTAATAAATATCTTGTACAAAAGAATTGTACAAAGAAGAGTGATGGCAGCTTCAGGCAAGCTGTCAAGGGAAGGCAATAAGCTATATTCATATTTGAGTAATCAGTGCATTTATGGCATTTTTAAAGATAACACCCAATTTATCAATCAATGAAACGTTTAAATATTAAGTGTAATCATAAAGAAATGGTTTAAGTTAGGATGACCTGCTGTAATACTTGTATTTCCATAATCACACTAGTCCTTGAGTAGTAATACTTTCAAGTTCAGTGCCTCTAATTGAGGAAGATATTCGCCGATGCACTATAATTATAAGTATGGAAATATGAGAAGCACAATACACTGAGGATGTACTGAAGGTTAGTGACAGAATACGAAGAAAGCCTAGTCACATACCTGAGGATCTCCTACAGTAAATGTCAGTGTAGATGTCCTAAATGCCAAAAGAGGAATGGAAACAAGAGAGGGTGAGAGGGCTTCAGCTTGTCTCTGAAGCGCACTATCACCACATTCAAGATAACTGCAGAATGTGTGTATTTATAATCCATGTGCAGCAGATACGTTCGTACCGAGGCAGGACATCTTCAAGTATAAACATGCATTTTACAAATGAAAACAAGTAAAGTGAGGTTGGGTCATATCCCACGTTTAGAAAGAAGCAACAAACCTATACAATGCAGCAATATTGAAGGTTTATGAAACACGAAGTTATTTATCTGTTCATTTTATTTTTTTGCTGATCTGTGAGGGGTTCAAGTGTCTTGCTTTTCCAACCTCGTGCACTGTGACAGTGATATCACCGTTAGTGTTGCATCAAAGCAGCCATGCAACTTTTGAGTCACTAGATGGCAGCAAAAGGAGGATTGTGAGCCTCCATTGTGCCCGTTTCATGTTCCACCACCAGAGCTCACTGTACCTTCACAGCTCATCTTCTAAACTCTCCGCTCATAAACACTACCAACATCTTATCTCATGTTCTTTCCTTCCAGCTGATATCCATAACTGAGCAAAACACTCATGCATCAACACTACTTCACCTTTCACTTACATACAGTGAATTTCATTACTGTTGGAAGGATAATCCCCATATGTTGAGCTAACTAATTGAATTAGAAGTGACATTTAGCGAGAGAATAGCAAAGAGAGTACAGAGTATAGCAGAAATAAAATGTTTTCAAAGGCAACAAAAAGATGGCTTCATGTGCAGGATGTGCAACTAAGTGCTTATTAAGATTCCTCAGTAAATCATGAGTTAAGCTTGTTTGCTTGTCTGCGTGTAAAGTAATTATACCACTATGATTGAGTGGAGCCCAGTATTTTCCCTGTCACTGGGAAATGGCCAAGAGCATACCTTTCACAAAACCTGATGCAACACCAAGACTCTGCCTCCTGCTGGCAACTCGTGTGTGGTGTTTAATGAGACCTGTGAGCTGGATATCGTCCATGCACCGAATTCAAGCATTCAAGTTATGCATCAGTAATGAATCATTTATGTGAGGCACCATAGCCTTTTCCAGAGTACCTAATAACACTAAGAACAGTCATAACATATAAACTGGAAGCATGAACACTTCTATCTGACATCACGTTTCAAGAAATAATTTTTCTCATGTTCAGTCAGTTCATGTCATTCTAGCTTTTGAAATACATATTTGTGTTCATTGCACCTGACATACCAATCACTGTTTACTGCAGATGCATCTCTGCACATGAACTAAGCAACAAAGTCATTTAAAATAAATAATAAAATAAATATTCCAACCAAAAGAAGTAGCAAAATAACAAACAAAAGTTATAGCCCTGTTATGTCAGTACACTTTATGAAATGAAGAGGAAAATCCTAAGGAGAGTAATATTATCACGTAAGGGAGGTCTTCAAAGCCGGTTTGATCCCCTCTGAAGACAGTCAAAAATTGTTAAAGATAACTGCAGTATTAGTAACTGATCAAGCCATGTGGTATAGGAGTATAGGTATAGATGCATTTGTATGCAATATGTCAATGAATGAGGATCAATATGTAAATTCAATCCAATATGCATAATCATATGAAAATGGTGATATTACCAAACAAAATGTTTTCCCCCTTTCTATTAAGCAGTAGACCAACCATCCTAAAGACAACACCTCATAGACAACTCATCTGACAAAAACACTGATGATGTGAAAGATAAAAGAACATAAGTGAAAATGTAACATTGGTACCTCAATAATTACCATTGCTACATGGTTAATATTACATTCCTTTAAGAAAACAAACGTGATCCTCAGCAAGTGTTATTCATCAAGTCAAATCCTTGTATATACCTGAATGGCGGGTGGAGTAGATGCTCTGTGCCTCCGCCTGTAGCAGAGTAAATCACAGAGCCTGCGCCAGAGGTAGGAGGCAACCAAACACATGCCGTTGACGAGCCAAATGTCCAAGCCTGTGAAAAATGTCTCCATGGCTTTCACTTTACTCCTCATCCTTCCGCTGCAGTCAGGTTTTTTTTCCTATCTTTAACCACGCCGGAGCTCTTGGAGCTTAGGGAGAAGAGACTCAAGTGCAGCAGCGTTAGGGGAGATGACAGCTCCTTCTCGGGGCAAGGACCGCCCAAACATTAATGCTACACTATCCACCACAGCCTCTGTTAATTCAGTCAACACCCCCCCACTCCTGTCAGCACTTAGAGTCAAAGGACGAGCAGTTTGTCCTCATGACAAAAGAGTGACAGGTGCCAGCAAAGGGTGTCTGAGAGACATGTTCTCTCTCACTCTGTCTTATTTCCCATCTTCATTAGAGAGCAAATCTTTTGTTTTTATATGTTCCCATATTCCTTGAAAAAAACTATGCACAATTAATCTTCAACACAGCACTGACATTGAAAACTGAGAGAATTGTGACAGGGGTTTCAATCTCCCTGTCAGCATAGACACTTGGATGTGGTGTAAATAAAGAGCCTGTGCTATTAGATTACTGCTGCAAATGTCATACCAACTGTCACGTGGGATTCACACTCACTGGTCTCGGCAATGGCAGTTCTACATCAACCGTTATTGTTTGCAAAGCCTCCAGTGTAAACACAACATTTATTCAAACATTATTATGTCTGTGGAGATTCTCATTCATCCAGGTCAAAGTTATCCGCAAGGGTGTTCAATCAGAAGCAACTGGACTTCGTTGCAAATTCTTGAAGATGTTTAACATCTGAACTGAAGAAGCCTCTTGGATGCATGTGAAACATCTTCAAGAATCTACAACCAAGTCAACAAATTTAGTTCTTGATTACTCACAATGTCTCAGTTTTGCTTTACAGTAGCAACTCAGGTTTCTTAGGCAGTCTAATGTAAGACCACACTGAATCATTTTGATAAATTAATGTAAAATGTAATCTTTACAATAAAGATATCACTAGTCTTTGCTTTTAATTTGAGTTGTGAATGAACCTTAGTTATGTTACAGCAATTCCACATTTTAAAAATGCATTAGCACCCTCTGGTGTTGCTTCTGCAGATTCAAAAGCTTAGTACCGATATTCTAAAGCATAATTCATTAACAGCATGGATACCTCTGGATCAAACTTCATTTCCCAGTAGCAGCGCATGGTTTTCACCTTCTCTAAGTAGGGGAACAAGGCCAGCTTGGTCATGTTTCGGCTGTTGGCACCGTTATGAACTGACTTCAACTTGGCCATTCTCCCTGAGGGGGACACTTGGCCACCAGCCCGCTCCTTTCTGAGCTCTCACTCCGTCTTCTCAGCCTGGTTGACCTCGATGGGGTATTTCTCTTGGCCGGATCTTTTGCCTATGAGAAGGTGAGAACAAGTGAGGAAAGGTGCAGTAAATCAACAATTAAGTTGTAAGAAAATAGCAGCATTAAATCATTTCGGACTTATGTTTAATTGTACTTCATCTATTTTTTCCCCTTACTTTAAATTATAAATCACTTATAGTATAGTATCATAAATCACTTATAGTAGGGTGAAACTGTATCCTTTGTAGTATGGAGGATATAGAGGGTGCAAAGAAGTTCATAATAACTATTCACCCAATGTAATGAAATACGAATGCAATGTTTTGCACTGATTTGATTGGAAGCAAAAAACCTGGTTATCCTTGCACACTTTCTTGGAAGTCCAGCCTCCCCATTACATCATTGCTGAACTGCATCAATTGATTGATTAGCTAAGGAAGGAATTATTAATCTATTAGTCAATCAATAGTAAATTCATCGGTAGGTCGCTTACTATTTTGGTAATCGAACTGCCACAGTACAGGGCTTTGCTTTGTTTTGTATCACTGCGAACAGAATATATTTATGTTTTGAACTGTTAACCAGATAAAGGAGGCAGAAACTGCGATGGACATTGTTGACTATTTTCTCATATTTTTAGACTGGGAGATAGAACAAACAAATAATTGTCAGATTAACTGATAATCAAAGTAGTGACTCAGTAAGAACCCGGAAGTCCTCCATACTGTTGGCCAAAAACTGTACCTTGATAGTTTGCAAGATTCACGTACCTGTCCGAGGGGGGAAAGAGGGTCCATAGCCCACATTGAAGTTTTGTAAAAACAGTTGCAGTTTCTACTATTTTAACGAAGATACAATCCATATTTAGTTTTAAAAAGTCTAGTATTGTTTAGATATATTATATCTCTTGCGTCCGTGCAGCAAACATACCGAGAGAACATAAAATTCCAAGTGTCAGACCGTCTCATCAGTCCATAAACGCACCCAAACCCGGAAGTCAAAGGAAGTCCACTAAGTAAATTCTTTTTAAATAAAAAATAAAATGATGTTAGGTTAAACGTCATATTTAGCTGGTAAAAGGGGAAACTCACAACTTGGTATATTGTTAAAAACAGTTTATATTTCTTTCTTTCGTTTTAAGTGTTTGGTCACGTGATTAACGTGAAAAGTTTCGCGGGAAATCAACATGGCGCAGGCGGGCGACATGATATCCACAGCGACGGGCTCGGTGCAATGTCCCGTTTGCTCCAAATACTTTGAGTCGGCTGTGATTAACGGACACCTCGACGTGTGTCTATTGAAGGGGGATACCGACAGCTGCCCGTCACCAACTACCGACGAGAGAGGACCTCCTCTAAAGAAACCCCGCATCAGTGCGGAGGTCGTACCGCCCAGTCCCGGTGTCAACAAACCTGCCGCGGGGGCCCCGACATCGTCGATGTTCTCTCTGTTTCAGACCAACAAGGGTAAATCATCACTTCCGCGTGAGCAGTGTGGCTCGTTCACCGGTCAACAAAGTGCTACCGGCGCTGTCAACACGGGGGTTAAACGCGGTGCAGTGAATGAAGCTGAACCTGGACCAGCGGCGGGGGCAGAGACTGTGAAGAGCCACACGTCCGGCGGACAACCGCTGTCCGTGAAGGCAACACGGGGTCTATCAGCGCGGGCGGTGCTCACGATGGACAAGCCTCTGGCGGACATGCTGCGACCCAACACTCTGGAGGAATACTTCGGTCAAAGTAAAGTGGTGGGCCAGCAAACGCTCATCCGGTCACTCCTGGACTCGCAGGAGATACCGTCTCTGCTCCTGTGGGGGCCACCGGGCTGTGGAAAGGTGTGGATCATGTGACAGCCGAGTTCCCAACATGAAGCACCATCCATCCATCACTATGTTGATTTTATTTTTTCTACTATTTTCATTTTTTCTAGAGCTGCAACAGTTAATCGATAAATCAATTTGTAATTTATTACTAAATTTCTCGCCACCTTTTTTAATAATCGATTAATCGGTTCAAATAGTTTTTATGGGGGGGGGATACATAATTCTCTGATTTCAGCTTCTTAAATTTGAATATTTTCTGGTTTCTTTGCTCCTGTATGACAGTAAACTAAATATCTTTGGTTTGTGGACCAGAAAAACATTAACTTGAGATTTGGGAAACACTCAACACTCAACAACTTTCAAATTAAACAAGAAAATAATCGTCAGATTAGTCGATTATGAAAATAATCGTTGGTTGCAGCCCTCTTTTTTTCTCACTGTTTCCTTTGGAGTAGAAGAGAACACTTTACATTGGCATTATTACCGCAAAAAGTGGACTCTGTGACTTTACTTAGCATTGACTAAGAGTATTCTCATTATCAACCAATATCTGTAGACATATATAGGTTTTCATAACCATTATCCCAGTTTCTCCAGATGTTTCTTGTGTCTTACTGCTCTTCTCTGTGCAGCACTTCACAAAAAGAGAGGCTAAACATGACAAACATTTTCGGCATGTTGAAGAGAGTGAATTATCCAGGCTGGTGCTTGCTGCTCTTCTATGTGTCAGACCTGAATATAGAAATTTAATTACCTCTTAAGTATGCCGGGCTATTTGCATGGATTGTTCTCCAGCAGTTTTGTCATTCTTAGACCTTGTCAACATACTTTACTCATACTAAACGTCCGTACCTACCTCAGTCACTTGTCTGACAGTCTTCGGGTTTCACAATTGAATTGTTATTTTTGTTGCTGGTTCAAAGCATGAAGGCAAGATTTATGGGGCCTTGCAAGCAAGGTGCATAATTCAAGCTGAGATTTTAAATGTATGGCTCAAACACCTGGGAATTAAAGCCATATGAAATAATTATTAGGGTCCCACACGAATGAGCAAAAAATGTTTTCACAGTCTAATGGGTTTTTTTTGTTGGTGTGGGGTAATTTTGGATTCCAGAGGGCTGCGCACACACGGTATGCTTTAATCAGTTTACTTTGTACATGTTGTCTTTCAGACCACCCTTGCGCACATTATCGCCAGCGCCAGTAAAAAGAACGGCACGGCTCGCTTCGTCACGCTGTCTGCGACCAGCACGTCCACCAGTGAGGTGCGAGAGGTGATCAAGCAGGCGCAGAACGAGCTGCGACTGTGCAAGAGGAAGACCATCCTGTTCATTGATGAAATTCACCGCTTCAACAAGTCCCAACAGGTGCAGTACTTAGCCAGTACATTGGGGTTGTAATCTACTGCTAGAAATTGTTAAAATAACTTAGGAGGCTCAATGTTATATATAATAAAGTCTATTTAATTTGTATCACACAACAGGTTGTAAATCTAATGTTTATATTTATCCTCCATTTCTTTATAGTTTTACAGCTTCCATTTAGACAGTTTGATTCTTGGAAAACAAATCACAAGTCAACAAGTCAAGAAATAGATTGCGCTAAGTTTCTGAAACCGAATACTGTGAAGACTTTCCTTTGAATCTTAGCCATTTAGTCATCAGTAACTTTTAAATCTTGGTTGTAAAATTACTGCTAACAACATTTTTAAACTGAGATTTGAGGGGTTTGAATAGTTGGCGTCTCGTACCTTCACAACAGACTCCATGACTCTTAGCAGACGTGTGATGCATAAAAATAAATCCCTGTATTAGCTGCCAAGGAGGACCAGTTTAGATCCTCGCTCAATGATTTGATAAGACCCCAAGCATGAAGATATATAACATATTGATTCAAGTGTTGTCAGGGACTTTATCTTGCGATGCTGGCAGCAAAATAAGTAAATTCTCTAATGCAGCAAGAATTATGAAAGGAGTCAAACAAATACTTACGCTTGATGTTGTCACTTCAGAGATCGTGGTGGTTTTCTTCTCATTTCCCGTTTTTTCTTTTGCCTCTTTCTTCCCTCATTTGTGTGTATCTGTAGGACACCTTCCTTCCTCACGTGGAGTGCGGGACAGTAACGCTGATCGGAGCGACCACTGAGAATCCGTCCTTCCAGGTGAACGCTGCCCTGCTGAGTAGGTGCAGGGTGCTGGTTCTGGAGAAGCTCTCTGTGGAGGCAATGGGCTCGATCCTGGACAGGGCTGTGACCACGCTCGGCATCAGAGTCCCGGGACCAGATCTAGCAAGTCCCAAAGATCAAGACCAAACAGATGGACACGAGTAAGCGCAGAGCCCCGCTCTCCCAGATGTCATCATCGGGTGCCACCCAACAAGTCTCTTCTTTTGTTCCTGGATTAGAGGGTTCACTTAATTAATATATGGGAGGAGTGTACCAGTTGTTGGAGCTGCAGCAGTGTCCTAGAATCTGGTTTGATATGTTGACAGAAAAGAATTTTCATGAGGTCAAGGAACAGCATTTTCTGTTAGGAGAGGAGCATAATATGTCTCGTTTAAAAAAAAAACAATCAGCTCTTTAAAAAAATGAAGTCATCATTTTGACATAATCCAGACATTGTCAAAAGTAAAACATTTAAGATAAACAGATTTTTAAGAAGCTTTGCTTTTAATTATTATTATGTTAGAGCAGTTTAAGAGACGTGTGGGGAGATGACATTTTCATATATTCATCATCATACCCAGGACCAAGCAGTAATCTGAGTTTGCAGTTATTTCATTCTTAGGTGTAATAAGATTATGCCCTATTGACCTTATTTTTAAATTCCCCTCATATTCATATTTGGGCAATATTTGTCTAAGATGATTCATATTTTATTTCTCAGGCATTGAATCTTTACAAAGGAAATGACTACAGTCACAAATATTGCCACTGATACTGTAAATGTTTTTCTCTTTTCCTAGACCAAAGATTTACATTGAGCAAAAAGCTCTGGACACTATCGCCTACCTCTGTGATGGTGACGCAAGAGCTGCACTCAACAGTCTGCAGCTGGCTGTTCAGGCTCAGGTGAGCCGGTCAAGCCTGTCGGCACAAAACGGTCCACCTCAAGAAATCCTGGTGAAGGAGGCGCATGTGAAGGAAGGTCTTCAGAGGTCCCATATTCTCTATGATAAAGCTGGTAAGTGGTTAAATGCACTTATCATTTTAATGTTTCTGTAGTTTCTACCCCCTGTGAACCCCACTGATCTGAAAAGTGTCTTGTAAAGTTTAGCACTCTAAATTTATCAAAGCATCTGCTGTTGTGACTTCCAACAGCTCTATTCGGCAATTATGATTATAGAAGTATTACTAATGCTGGCTAAAGGTGTGAGGCACTGTCAGAGGAACATTAACACCCCGCAACACATTTCACAAATCCTCATCTTTAAAATCCTCTCCGGAGCTTTAGTATAACTCCGGCTTAAATGCCAGATCATGTTTCCTCCTAGTAGCCGTTTGTCACTTTTTTTGTCATGAGGCTTTCATATGAAATACACGAAATGATGAAAGATAAAAGTGCATATAACCATGTTTATTGTCGTGCTTACGGTTGCTTAGGAGTGCCACGTTGTGTGTGTGTCTCCTGTTACCCTAATACTCAGCTGTCCCAAGAGATTGAGATTTACTGTTCCCTGTGAATGGATGGGATGAAACTGCTTCTGAGCTTGATGAATGACCCCTCATTATGGTTTCATATTTTCAGCATTACATTTACATTTTATTAATTTGTATTACTACGGCACGGTTTCATGAGATAATTTGAATCTAATGTTCTCCGCACCATGTGAAGCGGTTGATGTACTGCCAGCTGCAGAATGATATGTCTTTTCTTTTTCTTTTCTTGATGTTTTGGTGTGTATCTGTGTTCCTCGAAGGTGAAGAGCATTACAACTGTATCTCAGCGATACATAAGTCGATGAGAGGCTCCCATGTGAATGCGTCTCTGTACTGGCTGGGCCGCATGCTGGAGGGCGGCGAGGATCCCCTCTATGTGGCTCGCAGACTCGTCCGCTTTGCGAGCGAGGATGTTGGTATGTGAATTATTGTATCCCGTCATCACCGTGTGTCTTTTACAACATGTGTGGCTATCCTGTATGGATAAGATTAGATTTGTCTAATGTTGTTTGCGGCCTGTGCGACTCTGTAGTTCACTTTGAGCCTGAGTTAAAGACTGTGTTCTTCGGACAGGGGCCTCTTGATTGTCCCTACATCTCAGCTCATAACTAAAGATTACTGTGGGCTCTTGGTGGTGAGATCCTTCAGCTGTGAGGCCTGTAATAAATACACAGGCATGTTAAATTTACCTCTCCCCATGTTTTTTTTAATGCAGAAGCCTTTTGTGATTGATTTCTTCACTTGTCCTGTAATTTCGCAGGTATGGCAGATCCCTCCGCTCTTCCTCAGGCTGTGTCCGCCTTCCAGGCCTGTCACTTCATTGGGATGCCGGAATGTGAGGTAGGCTGACATGACTAGTTAGTAATGCTTTTACACAGTCTTCAAAATATCTCGCTGCCATGGTATTTCATAATCCCCATAATCCCCCTCTGTTCATCTGCTGCTCAACAGGTGATCCTGGCTCAGTGTGTGGTGTATCTGGCACAGGCGCCGAAGTCTGTGGAGATCTACAAGGCCTATGCAAACGTGAAGGCCTGTTTGAGGAACCACAAAGGCCCCCTGCCTTCCGTCCCCTTGCACCTGCGCAACGCCTCCACAAAGCTGATGAAGCAGCTGGGCTACGCTAAAGGCTACAAATACAACCCAGCCTTCAGCAACCCTGTGGAGCAGGATTACTTACCTGAGGAGCTACGCGGAATCGACTTCTTCACCTGGACGCCCTCAGACCCATGAGTACATCCTGTAATGATTTAGGCCACATAATGTGCAGTCTCAAACCAAGGCTGCTAATTGTGAACAATAGTGGGATATATGTTTTGATGTGGCCACTGATCCAAATTCACAATTGACATGCTCAGTTTCCAAGGTGAATGAAGAATTGAAATCACAACCATTTTCATGTTCAAATGTTTGTACAGTTTTACTTTTGTCAATTGTTTTAGATTATAAAGGATATACAACCCACGTACAGTTAAATTTACATTTAGATAGATAGCTCATATTAAGTCCTCAATTCATTGGAAATAAAAATAAATGAAACCTACAGTAAATTACAGGGCATGCCTTTGTATTTCCATAATAGGTAGTCTTTAAATGTGTTAAATAAGTCTGTCGAGGTTTACCTGTCTTCCCTACATTGTTTAAACTGATTAAAATGTTTGTATGTTTATATCCCCCCATAATGTAAAATACAAAACTACACTAAATTGAACTTTCCTTAAACACTTTTTTTGTTTAGTCATTTATTCAGTTTTGGGCCATGGTCTGCAAAAAACAATAACACAAGGGTTAGTTTGTTCATTTCACAAAGACATTACACTATGTTCAGTGGACTGTGTCTTCATGTAAAGTGACATTTATGTGGTTTCCCTCACCCCGCTGATCCACGAGATGAAAGAGGCCACACGGGTATTACATCCACGTCCATTCACAAAACTAGTCACTCCTTCAACCGTCTCTTCCCTTACAGTTTAGAGGGCTGCCAGAGTCACCCTAGAAGATGATGACAGTTATTGAAGCAGTGGAGAAAATGTTATTGTTTGTGTTACACTAAGCACATGTTTTGTGGTTACTTACATGGCATGCTGACTTGGTGTCTCCTCCAGCACAGACCATTGTTGTTTTCACTGAGCTGCCCCACCAGTCATTTTGTCTGCAGATGCTGTGATCCACCATAGGAAGTAGGCCTGCTGTAGTGCAGCCGCCCGCGGACCTCCAGCTGAACATAAATGTACACACATGTTGTAACGACAGCTGAGAATTCGAATTACATTTGATGCTTGTCCCGGAGCAATAAAATGCACTACACCCATCATAAGCCAGGTGTTAGCAGTCTTGGCAGCAGGTCTTACTGTAGAGACGACCCCAGCCTGTGACATAACAGTGCTGGTCGTGGGCAAGGGCAGCACTGTGCTGCGGCAGGCAAGCCAGCTGAACCTTGTCATTAATAACAGCACTCCTCTCCAGCTTAAGCAGGGCAATGTCATTTCTATGTAACAGAATGAAACCCAAAGAATTTAAAAATGTCAGTTATTATGTTTTCTTAATAGCTCAGAGTCCAATAGACTGTCTAGAGTGCCTGTTTCTTTATATCTTTATTTATGACAAAACTTATATTTTCTCAGCTGCTATTCCATAGAAACTGTCAGGGTAAACACCCTTTTCAAGGACATATTTACTTACGTAAACGTAAAGGATTGTAACTCACCCACAAGACACAGTTGTTGTTCCATTTGGGATGGATCAACATTTTTTCCACCATAATTGACTTTTCAGGTCCCTCCTCCTTGTCCATCATCATCAACATGCAGAGCTATTTATGGGCAGCAGTCACAGCCTGGGAGGTTTCCTCCCATTCTCCAGGTGGTGAAACTGCTGTTTGCAAGCAAAGAAGCCAGCTAATGGCAGAAATTAAAACTGTAAAAAAAAACATGTGCAGATTAAGATATGCCAGCAATGCAATAAAATGATCTATTTATTTTAGATTTAGTAACACACTTTGGCTGAGCCGTAAGCAACCTTGTATGGAGTGAAAGGTGGTAAAAATCCCCGGGACCCACCAACATTTAAATATTATTTAAAGTTATTTGCTCTGGGTTTAAGGCAAGTAGGACTGTGTTTTACCTTATAACAATGGTAATCAATTTGCATTTTCAAGAGGAAGTGGATTTGTAAATGATGGTCAAGGCAATTCATTTTTTTCTGATGGACCAGATCCATCAGAAAATGTACTGATATTTTGACTTTTACCTAATAAATATTTTGATACAGCAAAAAAAACTAAAACTTTTTGCCTTTTCAGAAATGAATAAACACATGCAACAAAATAAAAATCTATGATGGATGATTAAGGTAATATTAGATTAATTTTAATTCAAGTGTTTGTAATCAATTTAATTATTAATTCGTGTTTATTAATTGTATTTTATTTGAATATAATTCGTTTTAACCCAAAGATAAGACAGCTTTACAGAAGGATTTATCCTCCTCGCCAGACGGTGTCGCTGTGAGCACGGTTGTCTACTTCCGCTCATTGCCGCAGAAGAAGAAATTGTAGTTTAAAAATGGCGCTACCCGGCGTCTTACTCGTGCGGCTCAGAGCGCTGAGCAAAGTCCCCAAATGTCTGTACACGAGCCGCAGTTCGGTGTCCAACTGGAGCAGGGAAATGCGGTGGTACGGGACGAAAGCTGGAAGCGTTGAGGAACCCGGTGCATCGTATTTCCGGACTAAACGAAGTAAGTGAAAACGGCTGTTAGCTAACGGCTAACGGGTGACAGCCCTCTGCGCGGCTGAACCTCAAGGACATCCGTCCCGAAACGCGGCGAAGAGTTGCGAATGACAGCAATCAATACTAGCTGTGACATTTTATGTGTCAAAAAAACACATCAGGCCAAAGCGAACATGTTAAAAAAATAATAAAATGATAAAACACGCAGGAAATGCGTTTGAATGAAGCCGAGATCATCAGAGCAGCATTCCTCAGTTTGAACGCCGATTAGCTAACAACGGGTTTTCTAAGCGTAGAGAGGCTCATGTAAGAGTTTTCATTGCTGTGTCGCTGACATTCTTTTTTTGTTTGTACTGCTCAGATAACCTCAGCCCAGATCTCCTCAAGCAGTTTCCAGATCCCAAAAGCCTCTTGAATAACACCATCTGTCGGTCACTGGGAACCAACGATCTGTCCCAGGTCATCCAGTACAGCTACACTGAACATGAGGGTATCAAGGTGAGAGCAGAAGTCATGATGATCTGCGGGGAGAGAGAGGTAATGTCTTGCATACATGTTTGTAAGGTTTGTGTTGTGACTTTGTTTCTGTAGAAGGCTACTGTCACACTGTCGTGGCCCAGCAAGATTGAAGAGGAGGGTTATGCCCCCAAGAAAAGCGATGCAGAACGATTTGCGGCAGCTGCTGTTTGTCTCAGGCTCAGAGTAAGACTAAACACTGTTAAGGTGGACACACTTTTTTATACTTTATTTCCTCCTCTGTATTGATTTGCTCCCTCTCTATATCTCTCTCTCTCTCTCTCTCTCTCTCTCTCTCTCTCCCCCCTTCCCTTCCCCTCTCTCTCTTTGTGCACAGGAAATGGGTGTCATTGGTCCGAACAATCAGCTCCCCAGGAGGAGAGATCGCCGGGCGAGGGGAGGGCTACGCTCAACCTTTTATGACGACGAGGACGACAACAAGGGCACACCTTGGACAGATGACATCCATGTGTCTCAAGCTAAAGCAGACCAACAAAAACAATACTTACCCCCTGTAGAAGACACCTTGGTCGCTGAAGCGCTCTCCCTGTTTCCCCAACCTAAATCCCTCCTAGGCAGGGTCATCCAGGTGGCCACATCATCTGACAGAATCCGGGTTCGTAGCTCCTGTCCGTCCCTGCCATAGTGAAAACTCAACACTTGTAGCTCATGATATATATTCTACATCTGTCTCTCTGTCATCTATCATAACAGGAGCTAATGAAGTTCAGAACAACCGGAGAGAAGGCAAAGAAGTGTGAACTCACCCTGTACTGGCCTGAGGAGATGATGTTCACAGCCACAGCCAGAAACAGGTTGGCAGCGGAGAAGAGAGCTGCAAGTCTTGCTTGCATGAAACTGAAGGTGGGAAAGACTTTGGAGAAATTCTACACTTTTGCATGTTAGACTTGTACTAATATATGCGTCATGTCACCTGGTTTAGGAGCTACAGCTGCTGGACAAAAACAACAATCCTCTGACTCACGCCATGTACAACCATGAGAAAGTGAGGGAGGCTGGGGAGAGGGAGAGACGCCCCATCCCACTGGAAATCCCCAAATTTCTGGAGACTCACGTGAGGGATTATCTCGCACAGGTGAGCACGATGGTTGGCATTTGGAGCTTTTTGGCCTAAATTTGTGTAGACATACTTTTATGTACTTTTGGTACTTCGTTTTTTTAATGATTTTTGTTGTAGATACATTTTAATGTTACAACATAAAAATATATTAATAATTATTATTTTTAGAACATAAAATTGTGTTGTTTTTAATTCTTAAACCTTGAGGGTTTTTTTTCTCTGAAAGCTTAAGTCTTGTCTCTCTAATAGTACCCAGTGGCACTAGAAGTACAGAAACTATGGGAGGATGAAGAGGCAAAAGGACAACAGTGTGTAAACCAGGCTGATGAAGAGGAGGACTTGGTGATGGACGCCATCACCGGCAGACCCTACAAACCTCTGTCTCACCAGGAGGCTCAGGAACTCAACACCTACCTAAAGGAGGAATGGGAGCGGGCAAACCCTGCACTGAGCGTGGCGCTCCCAGTCGATGGCCACCGTGAGCGCGTGTTCTCGGCCGTGCAGTCCTCCAGGGTGGTTGTGATTGCCGGCGAAACGGGGTGTGGCAAAACGACGCGGATCCCCCGCTTCCTGCTGGAGGATACCGTGAGAGGCGGGGAGGGAGCGGAGTGCAACATCCTGGTGACCCAGCCTCGTCGGATCAGCGCCGTGTCAGTGGCCCAACGCGTTGCTCATGAGATGGGTCCAGATCTAAAACGCTCTGTGGGATATCAGGTAGATACATGTTTAGATTATGGTGCATTTGTTACATGATATTATGTCAAATATAGCAATAAGTTGAGCTGTTATTCTTCCGTTTGCGTTAGAATTGCACGTTTTTGCAATTCTTTCAGCTGATCTAACAGCCTTTTTCCTTCTGTTGTGATGCTCTTGTGATCAGTTATTCACGTTCGTGGAGGAATCTGACAGTCTTTGGAGTATTTGTACAATAAATAAATTATTCCTCTTGGTGTGAAGGTGAGACTCGAGAGCCGACCCCCCGAGCACAGTGGAGGAGCATTGCTCTTCCTCACAGTGGGCGTCCTGCTGAGGAAGCTGCAGTCGAACCCGTCCCTAAAGGGGATCAGCCATGTAGTGGTGGATGAGGTCCACCAGAGGGACATTAACGCAGACCTGCTGCTCGCCCTGCTGCGCTCCAGCCTAAAGGAGAACCCCAACCTGCGAGTGGTGCTCATGAGTGCTACAGGGGACAACCAGAGACTGGCCGAGTACTTTGGAGGCTGTCCCATTGTGAAGGTGCCGGGGTTCATGCACCCAGTGACGGACAAATACCTAGAGGATGTGCTCGGAGAGTTGGGATGCCGACTGCCGGTTAACCAGAGGAGGGAGGCGGCCAGGCAGGTGGGCAAAATCTGGAAGAGTTTGTCAGTTTTTGACACGCTGGGTTTCTTTAACATTCCACTTTAGTGTGTTTTTGTGCAAAAATGATTTTCATGTCTTGTGAATTTGTGTTTTATCTTGTTCAAAGGGAGGAAGAGATGAGGTTACACCTGATCTAGACTTAGTATCTGATGTGATCGAACACATTGACAGACATGGAGAGCCAGGTAAGTTATACGCTACCTTTTTACCTTTCATTTGCTTTTTTTTTTGGATATATATCATCATTAATATAATTTTGAGATGATGTCCTCAGCTGTATTCCCCAAATCTCATTCCTCCTCATGCTTCAGGTGCGGTGCTGTGTTTCCTCCCTGGATGGCAGGACATCAAGGCCGTTCAGGAGAAACTCCAGGAGAAGCCTCACTTTTCCTTTGGCTCCCAGATGATCCTGCCACGTAAGAGCACAGACAAAATACTTCTTATGTCTAAAACTATGTACACATTAACAGAATGCATTAACAGTTTCTTTTGTTTCTTTTAGTACACTCTAGTTTATCAGTGGCCGAACAGCAGGCTGTGTTCCAGCACCCCCAAAGGGGCCAGAGGAAGATTGTGCTCGCTACCAATGTTGCCGAGACCTCCATCACAATCGATGACATTGTCTATGTGGTAGATACAGGAACTCACAAAGAACAGAATTACGACGCACGGACCAAGGTTATTTAATATGATCAGCCTTAAACCTGTTCACATCTGCACAAGTGTAGATTTGTGGGATTTTTATGCTGGAGTTGTGTAAAATGACATTCAAGCAGCAAAAATCCAACCAGTTCTGGTCGTTTTTTTTCCAGGTCTCCTGTCTGGACACAGTGTGGATATCCCGCTCTAATGTCACTCAAAGAAAAGGGAGAGCGGGGCGATGTCAGCCAGGACAGTCCTACCACCTGTTCCCACGAGAACAGCTGGAATCCATGACTACGTTCCCAATCCCTGACATCCTGCGCACCCCGCTGGAAAGTTTGGTGCTACAGGCCAAAATCCACAGTCCTACCTCCAAGGTACTGACGGAGAACAAGGGGCATTTGTGCCATTTTGGATTGTTATATTGTGTTTTTCTCACGGATGTTATTTGGATGTTATTTTCTCATGTGTGAAGGCTGAAGATTTCTTATCCCAAGTGTTGGACAGTCCAGAGCAAGAAGCTGTGAGAGAAGCTGTCCAGAATCTTCAAGACATAGGTGAGTGACTTGCAGCAACGTATGTTCTGAATGATGTGTTAATATATCATCCATGTTATGTGTGAATCTTTTCAATCCCGGATTAAACTGATGCCAATGTTGTTGTTTTTTATTTTGGCAGGAGTTCTGGACAAGACAGAAACCTTGACGCCTTTAGGAGAGCGCGTTGCCTGTTTGTCATGTGACCCTCGGCTGGGCAAACTGCTGGTCCTGAGCGCCATGTTCAGATGTGTTCTGCCCATGTTGTCTATAGCTGCCAGTCTGACTAGAGACCCTTTCTACAACAGCCTGCAGAACAGAGGACTAGTCAACAGGGTGAGATGTCCTCACACAGACATGTTCACTTAATCAATGTGGTTATGAAATGCAACAGATTTGACCACTTAAACGGTGCGTAGTGATTGTTGTTCAATGATCTGTCCCCCGTGTGTCCAGGCCAAAGAAGCTCTGAGTGGCTCCAGCCACAGTGATTATTTGGTGTTCAGCAGAGCCTTGTTGGGCTGGAAGAGAGTTCAGCAGGAGGGCACCAGAGAGGACAGAGATGAGTATCTGGACCGTTACACCCTGTCCAGGACCGGCCTGCGATTCATCAACGGTCAGTTTGAAGCATCAGTCTCATGGACTTTGTCCCTCAAAAAACGGTTTTGTCTTAAGTTATGTCACAGTGAAACGCTAACTTTTTTTGAAATGTCATCGACAGCTGATAAGATTGATTAAATGAGCCAATATAATTTAACAGTGTCAGCATAGTAGTAGAGTATAGGGATGTTAGATCAGCTGAAAGAATTAGAAAATATTATTTCCAACAGTGAGAACTTGAAGCTCTGCTTTATGAAATTATTTTTTGGTGATATTTTTGTAAATTAAACTTGTTCACAAACAAAGCAGGACATGTATTTGTATATGCAGAGCTTATGACCGTGGATTATGCCACTAAAGAAACCTGACTTTTTTATTACAGGTGGAAAGGCTGGAACAAGCAATTAAGTTTTTGAGTTAAGAGAGTTCAGTAAATATAACTTAATATTTATGCATAATAAACATTTGTATGAGGACACCTCAGAGGAAAATAAGCGAGACCGTTTTGGGATGAAGGACAACAAGACTGTGTGTTTGTGAGACTTCACAAAATCATTCCTCTTGCTGTGTCGTCCTGTTGCAGGTCTGATGACTCAGTTCAGTGACAACCTGCGTGAAGCTGAGCTGGTTCTTCACGCCAGCCAGTGCCAGCATCCCACGTCTCTCTACAACGAACACAGCAAACAGGATGAGCTGCTGAAAGCTGTTTTGCTGGCTGCACTCTATCCCAACCTCGTTCAGGTACAACTTCTCCGGATGGAGTCTAAAATAATGTGTCTGCACAACTTGTTTCCTTTTTGCTCCATCAATGCTGCTCTCAGACGTCCACTAAAATCCTCAGCCCATGTGAGAATACAGCAGGAAAATCTCCGGAAGATTCACGGCGAGTGAGTGTGCGCTCTCCCCAGGCGCCACGCCTCACCTGAATGTTTTAGAAATTTCCCAGCTGTTGTGAATGCATCTGACTCGTGACAATCTCCCGCTGCGTTCTTCATCTGTGAACGGCAAACCCCTGAAAGTGTGTGGGCCCTGTTTCTGGACATTTTCCAGGGATTCATATCTGAACATCTGCTAAAGAATGTGAACAAGTTTATTTGGGCTTATGAGAAGTATTTATTCCAGTTGTATTTCCGTTTATTCATGCAGCGATTTCATTCCTCACTTGTTAGTTATCATTTGGTAATAATAATGTTAGATTTATATTTTTGTCGGAGTTTCCAACATCTGCTTGTGCTTTGGTTTATTACATCCTCATTATTGCAAATACTGAATGTTAAGTTTTGGTTCAATCTCTACATGAATTGAAAAATCTGTCTCTTGTGTTTCGTTGTTTAGGTGAAGAAAGGTGTTGTGACCAAAGGAGGACGTTTTCGGCCCAAAGGTGTGGCTTTCCGCACTCTCACTGGACCAGTGCTGCTCCACCGCTCATCAGTGAACAGGTTGGAGCGCGCTCGCGACAGGTATTGACTTACGTAATGTGAAACCTAAACATGACGTCTTTTTGTTTGTGTTGCAGAGCGAAAGACGACTTCCCCAGTCGCTGGTTGACCTTCTTCTCCGCTGTCAAGTCCAGCGGGAGTGTTTTCATCAGAGACTCCTCTGTGGTCCCACCACTCGCCCTGCTGCTGCTCACCGACTGTGACGTCACAGAGACGGGTAGGACACGCTACTGCTTCTTCCATGAGGAGGATTCAAATAACCAATGCACCAGTGTTTCAGAGGGTGTTCTGGGTTGGAGGGCTCACTCACTAAGTCCTTAGCTTGGTGATCATACTTATCAATCTGTCAGCTGAGTATTTTATTTCCATGAAAGAAATATTCTGATTCAAAAATTTGTTTTTTAAATTCAGCAGCCTGTACAGTTGTGTAACTATGCTGACTTAATAAATCTCCTTGACATGAAGCTAAGCACCTAATTTAATTTATCTCAGGACTAATAAAGCATTTTGTTGACTATACAAAATAGTGTAGTTGCTCCTCTGAAGCACCATGAAATATAATCTGCCTGGTAGATTCCCAGACTTAAATTCTTATACCTTCACTAAATACCTTTTTTTGTTGCCTTTCATGTCCCAGTGAGTGGCGACAGAGTGGAAGTGTCATTTCCTGGTCGCTCTCTGGTGCGCTTCGAGTTGACGGTTGGGACTTGGGAGCTGCTGTGGGAGCTTCGCACATCCATCCAGACCATGCTCTACCGAAATCTCAGCAATCCCAACAACGCAGTCGCCAACTCCTCTCAAGATGGAAAGCTCATCTCCTTACTTGTAAAGCTACTCAACAATACAGACTCAACCCCGTTTGCTCAGAATTACAACAGTGACTCTGAGGTGGACTGATGACTCTGAGCGCTGGCTCGTTTGTACGTCGGCTGCTCTGGCTGGGACAGAGGAATGATGCTGGAATGAAGCGTGAGGAATCCATTTGTTTGGATTTTGGATGAGGGTTTATTGTTCATGTTTGGTTTATTTGCTTTCTGAAAAGCAGAAGTTGACGTTTTACTCTAACGAGTGAAGACAGAATTGCCGAAGGTCATTCAAAATAGCCTGCATGCAATAAATGCCATATTTATTGTAATAAATGTTCATGTGAACGTGAGGGAAATTATTATATTATTTTATTCTTTGCTCTGAATCACTGAACTGCTAAAAACACAACTCAATTTTTTTTTTGTAAGTCTTATTGGTTAAGAAAAATCTTTCATAAACTTTGTGTGAAAGCGTTCCAGGCGTCTCAGTACTTCCTCCATGATGTGCTGTGGCATCATAATGCAAAATCTGCAGAAAGAAAGGAGGGTTACACAGGCCAGAGGTGTAAAATGTTCCAACACTCAACAACACTTCTCTGCAGTGTTGTACCTGATGTGGTAGGTGCCCTCCTTTTGTCTGTACTCAGAACCAGGACTGACCAACACACCAGCCTCCTCTAACAGTCTGATGACGTAGAACAAATCTGGCTGCAGTCCCGCTTCCTGAAATATCGGAAGAAGTCACGTGTTATGAACGATATGTGATATTGCTGTCATTTTGCAGTGTGTGTATTTGCTAAGATGAGTACTGTAACCTTGGCTTTCTGAACGGCTTTTGGTGGAAGATCAAGTCTGGGGAACGCAAATGCTCCTCCTTCCACTGGTTGGCAGCAGAAACCAGGCAGGCTGTTTAAAACCGCATGGGCTCTCTTCACATTATGACGCAGTGTGGTCCTGATGTGTTGTGTCTCCTGCAGAAGATATTAAAATTAATTTTATTATCACAAGAGCATCAGAAAAAAAAAAAAAAAAGACATTTTTATTATTTCCCAAGAAAAATCGGCCTCTTAAACATTCTGCAAATTGATATAATTTCAACTGCATATCTCACCACATCATAAAGAGGATATGAGGGATCTCCTGGTTGTGGAGGGTTCACCATCAGATCCAAGGCAATCTGACCCAACACAGGGGCACAGCTGTCCGTGGAGCACAGTATGTAGATGTGTTTCATAACCGCTGGGTCCAGATTTACCAGCTCCACGTAGCCACCTCGTAGGCCACACCTGGTGGGACACACAAATCCCAAATAGTCATGACGATGACAAAACCACCTTGCCACGTTTAGTAGCTGTTCAAGGAGCTTTTTTGATAGTACCACGTGATCTTCTGCGCGTTTTTAGAAACATTCCACTTATCACACTATAATTGTCAACAACTGTAATTCGTCCTGTGGGGTGCTAAATAAACTGATAATTAATGACAATACACAGTTGTAATGATACTTGTCTTAATAGGGGAAGTATTTGTAATTGCTGAAAAACACTACACATGGATATACACTTCCACTTAATATGCCCTTATAGCTGCACACAACTATATTAAAGAGAGTTAAAAACCACTTATGAAATGTTTACATGGTTCTTGGACACTTAAAAGTAAATAATTGCTGACGTCTCGTCTTCTTCCTCATTGTCATTTGAACCTGGCAGTGCGGTTGTTTTGTCAATCCAGTGTCAAGTATGACATTTTGTATTAAGTGTTGTGAAGATCGCAGACAGTTCTAATGCTGATCAGCCCCAATAACTCACTCCCCCATGCAGCCTTTGGACACCGAGTGGAAGGACGCCAGCTCCACCGTGTCTGCGAGCAGAGGCCCCATCTCCGCCAGAACCCTCTTGTAGGAGACAAACCCGCTCTTCTCCCCGTGAACGCAGTCCTGATACACCTGTGAAAAGGTGTTAATTTGCTGTGCACTTGCGTTTACCGAATGCGTGAGTTTTACCCAATTGTGCTTGGATATTTAACAATCCACCTCATCAGCCAGAAGGAAGAGCCTCTTCTCTGAAACAAACCGGATCACCTCTTGCATGGATTTTCTGCTTTGGACGTGACCTGTAGGGCAACACAGCATGAAAACAACCCTGTGATACTCAATTTATTCACCGATACAAGAATATACCTGGATGATCTCCATTTTTATGTTGTTGTTGTTATTATTCACTACCTGATGGGTTTCCAGGATTGATGACATACAGAGCAACAGGGTTACACGCTCCCTTTGCCGACTCCAGTGCTCGATGCAGCTCCTCCACCTGCAGCTCCCAGCCCTGCTCCTCGCTCAGGTAGTAGGGAACGACGGCTCCTCCCAGTTCCTCTATGGACAGAGCGCTTGTGCTGTAGCAAGGCACTGGGGCTAAAACGCCGGTTCTTGTGGGAGCCTCTCTGTTCACCAGGACCTTGAAAATGTTCTAGAGAGCACAAGAAAGGATTAAGACGATGAGGAGGAAGTGTTTGAGAAATTCTCTGCTCGCTGCTGATTGAGGCTGTGAAGAAGGGACGTTCACTCATCCCAAGGCCTCTGTCTCTGGTGCTGTGTGATGACAGCCAATGGTTGGGCTGTAAGTAAGGTGCTATCAGGAGCTGAGGCACATGAAGGTATGAAGGATAGAGGGGCTGATGTCTTGTTAGGTACAGAAGACACCATTGGGTGTGAGAGGGGAGGGCTGGGACGGGTAGATTTAGGTGTGCCACTGCACTGTCCGCCTGTGACGTGTGTGTTCTTAATCTGGACTGTCTGAATAAACACTTCTGTGTGAGACATCCACGGTCTCTGGCTGACTGATTATCGACTTCAGTTCCATCCATTTTCCCATTACATGAAAAAAAAAACATGCATAGAGATTGTTAGTGACTGTTACCGCGAGCGACCACTGTGAGCCCGGGGAGATGAATATATTCTCAGGGTGAGACGGAACCCCACCGTCTCGTCTCGTTATGAATTCCGAGAGTCTGTGGACTATCTCTGGTGTACCCGCTGTCGCAGTGTAGCAACCTAAAAAACAAAGAACAAAACACGGATTCTAAAAGAAACTGCCACAAAACATAAACTGATAAGAAAAGCTGTAGTACAGATTGATAAAATAAATATTATTCAGTTTTTTTAATTTTCAATTTTACTTTAATTTTTTTTATCATATGCAATTCGATTGCAGTCTGTCTGTTGCTATGTATATATTATTGTTGAACAGAGAAGTATAAATATTACACTATACAGTAGACTTCAATATATTTTTTATGAATCTACATCCATCTAAACCTCATTTACTGTGCATCTAAACATACAGGATTTGAGATAACTCTCTTTCTACTGGCACTATAACATAATGGTTTCATATGAGATTTCATTTGTGCTGTTGCCAAACTAAGAATTAGGCTATTAAAAGAAAAGACAGAAAATTATTATGTTTTTGTGTTTTTAAAACTTACCGACACTACCCCCAGAACATTCCCCAAGCAGCCCCTGAGCCTTCTGTCTGACGTCCGCAGGCAGTTTGTCGCCTTTCATCAGCTCAGGGTAAAGACATGCTGCAAGAACCTGAAAAATATGAAAACACACGCATCTGAGAAAAATAAAAGATTTTAGTTCAGATGGAAATTCAGGGGGTTGCACATGCAGCTTTTATACAGCTTAAGTGTGCATGTAAGTGTAGGTCGAATCAAGGTCACAGATTACCTGTCGGACAAACGACAGAGGTTTCATGCCTGTCCTGTGCGGGTTGCCCCAGTAGACATCTATCACTTCTTTGTAAGGCTTCCTCGCTCCCTATTAACAGGCATCACAACACATGTTGGAAAGTTGACTTTCGTATCCATATATTTTAGATTTATGTTAATATCTTTACCTGTCTGAGCTCTTCCTTGATCCGGGTTGCTTGTCTATCCAGGACTGCATACGCTGCCTCCTTCTTTACATTTGAACTGATCTTGTGCAGAACAGACATCTCTGTCGCCATTTGTCTCTCACCTCTTATCAGATCAGACCAGAGCCTGTTTTAATTCGAGCTGAGCTGCAGCGTCGTGATGGTCAACTCAGTTCTGTGACTGCAATTTGACTAGACATCCAAAATGCGACGTCTCGTTAAAGTTTGACACAGGAGCAATGTGATAATGTGTGCCTCATTAACAGACTTTGGAAAAACTTCATTTTCGCATTATGTTGTTTTAAGTTATTGATTAATCCTATTCTGAAACTACTGGTGTAGCCAAACAGTCCCTTTCCATTTTTTTTTCTGGTCAAATATTTTCTCTACAACTAGTAACCAGACCAACCTCAGTCTGAATTGTTTCAGCTTGTAATAATCACAAAACTACAGAGATTTAAGTTAGTCAACCATTTAATTTGCTCTGTACACTCAAATCTATATAAAGAGATACAGATATTGAGTACTCATAAGAGTCAAATATCAAAATCAACAAAAACCTATTCATGTCATATCAATTCTCTATCTTTTTTATAATTATGTGGGTTAAGTAGGGTGATTGTTTTTTCTAGATTATGATCTCTAGTTGGCTTTCTGAACTGAGTAGAATAACATAACATCTTTTTTATGTGCCGTTTTTGAAGTAATTCATAAAATATTAACCTACTGAGCCCCAGGGCATGACATACTAGTCAGGCTGGAAAGAAAATCAAGGGAGGATAGGGGAGGGAAAAACTCCTTCCTGTTATCAAATTTATATCAGTTAAGCATCTTTAAACTTTATTTTTGAATGATTTCAACTACATAAACCATGCTAATTTCCAACACTCTGTTGTTCTGGATTACTCATCTGAAGTATTTTTGTCCTTCAGACACTGTGGGCGAATATTCTGTGTGTGTTGATGTTCCAGGGCAGCCAATAAAAGCCCTTTTGAAAAATTAAGAATTTCTGTCCACTGTTACATTACAGGGCTTTTAATTTGAAACGCTTACAGGATGTGTTGAGTACAGCAAAACAAACGCGTGCTTTCAAAATAAGTCTTTGTGCTTAATATGACCTATGAATTAGGAATTTGGAGGAAATTAGAAATAAATGACTTTCTCTTACGCAAGCCTCTTTCAAATAAAGTCTTGTTACCATCTGTGGTTGAAGTAAATAAAGTATATATTCTATTTCGCGATTTAGAGTAATTAATAAGTTATTCATTCGTAATAGACTTCATAATAATTATGAGACAGTGAGTCAGGCGCAGTCGACCCCGGAGTTCACGGCGCCGGGGTCGGACGCTTTTCCGGCCACGTTTCTCTACGGAGATAAATAAGAGACGTACTCCGGCACTTCCTGTTGTGTTTTAATGTCGCTCCGTGCTGCGGCTGGGCAGATATGGGAGAGCAGCGCAGCCTGCCCGTGAAGAAACGCGCTCTCTTCAAACACCGCTGGACCTTATAAGACCGCACAAGAAGCAGCGGGCAGCGGTGATCCTCCGCCGCGGGGGGTCGGGGGGGGGGGGGGGCCTGTGACACCCTCAGCCCGCCTCTTGGTGCCCGCGAAATGGCACTGAGCTCGGGCGGCTGGGCTCCGCCAGCGCCGGCCCCCGGCTCGTCGTCCCAGCCGGCTGCGTGCGGCGGGCCCGCGCCGGCCGCCTGCTGCACCACCGTGCTGATGTCGGTGCGGGTTTCCGTGTGCCACTCCGGCATCCGGCCCCTGTGCCTGCCCGGCGCCGGCAGCGAGACGCTGCGCCTGCAGCTCAGCATGGACCCGATCCGGGCCGGGGAGTTCCGGCTGGCGCTGCGCGACACGAGCGGAAGCCGCAGCGTGGTGAGAGTCTCGCACGCATACACCTGAGTGTGCGTTCAGAAGGAGGGAACCACCGAGTCATGTTCATATTTTAAGAACCGGAATGGGCCCGCGGACATTCCATCGCAGTCTTATGAACTATTACTGCCGATTTACTTCCTAACTGTGCTCACAGGCTGTGCAGATGTTCTAACCCGAGTGATGCACATGCACAGCCTTGAATCGTTGTTTTGAGTTACCAGGGGGCTTTTTAGTTTCACTTTCATTTTCACCTCTTCAACCACGTACACATTCAGTTGTTTATGAATCATAACATCATCAGGGGGGGGGGGATCCTTCAGCAGTGAGAGTGTCCTGGACTGATTGGTGGTGGGTGCGTTCCCCACCAATCTCGCTCGCCGTCACCTCCACAAATGAACAAATAACCACTTTTCAGCCTTGAATTTGTTATATGTATCTTAACCTGCCTGTAATATATGAACTACTACTACTAACTACAATCCCCTCCCTTCATCTTGCAGGACGTCTCTGTAAAAGTACCTCTTTTTTTTTTTTTGAATTCAACACGTGATTCATCAGCTGAGCAGTACCACATTTTATCCCGAGAATTTTCAAATCATTCTCCTTTTACCGCATAATAGTGAAACCACGAAACCGGCTTGTGTAATGACATTTTGCTGTAGCAACCTTCCTTTGGAAATACGGACTGTTGACGATAACACAGGACAAAAAGACAATAGCACGAAATAGACATTTATAGAAGGATGTGGTGCTGCAGAAGTGAGTTTAAACATTAGAGTTTATTCCACCCCGCTCATCTGCTTTCAACACGGATCAGAGGTTAGTTCACCTCGGTGTGTCACCACCAACTCGGCCAGTCTTGGGTCACAGGTGGCTTAAGTTGGTTTGCAGCAGCAAAAACAACAAAAACATCCAACTAGTCATACGTCCAACTAGTGTGTATTACAGCGTAAAGAGGCATTTCAATGACACAGTGTTATTACACTTTTATAAAGTTGAGGAACTGAGGGACACATTACAGTTCAGAACAAAGCTCTTTGTTCTCTTTCAGTATTACGAGTGATTTCTGACTGCGGCCACATCAACCCCAGCGTGGACTCACAAGTTGACCTTATTTTACACTCTGCCGGTCTCAACTACTTGACTCTCAAAACACTGCTGCTTTGAGTTCCTTAAGTCTGACACGTTTGGAGTCAGCTTTTCATCTCATGCCAGACAAATGCCCTCCCTACAATTGAGATGCTTCTTGATTTGCATGGTTCGACTTTGATCCCAGCTTCTTTTACCTTGTCTGCCTGAGCTTTCATACACAGAATATACACACACACTGTCTGGCAGGAGGCAAATCCGTCTTTGCCGTCGTTGTCTACCCACAGCAGACTTCAGTGCCCTGTTTCCCTCCCTTGCCACAGTGAAAGGACAGATTATACTCGACAATCCCTGCGCCGCCATTCTTGAAGAGTCTTTCTCTGTCAACGCGGCAGTTCCACTTCCCTTTTTTTCTCCAATATTTCAGGGAATTTTTTTTTTCTCACACTATCATACTCCTGCAAGTTTGTTTTATCTTGTGCTTCTTTCAGTAAAACAAAACAAAATAAAGTCAGAACTGTAGAGCTAAAACAGTGACAGGATTAATAAATATATATTAATGACATGTTCTACTGCTCCCTGCATTATGTCCTTGCAGAATGACAAGCCGTTTCATTTTTGTTTTTTGTTTTTTTGTTTTGTTTTTACCCTCAGTTCATTGCAGAGTTTGACCTGCGCTCAGTGCAGTACGAGGTCAAGTCCCCTCGCTGCCATGAGATGCGTCTCGCCGCACCGCCGCACGACTGCATCCGCTTCAACTTCCGCTGCGACCGAGAGGCCGAGGAGTGGGCCACAGTGGTGATGTCGTCACTGAGAGAGGCACACAGAGGTCAGTCCGACAACTGCTTTCTCTTCTCCTCAACCTGCCTTGTGGTTGGATTACTAGTCATTATCTCTGTCTCACCCACTAGCATTCATTCAAGAACAAATCAGCATTTTGGATTATACCGATTTATAGATTATCTCCATTTACATAGACTTTCTATGTGTCCATATCTAGATTTCCACTTTCTGGCTAAATATAAAATATGGTAAAACCATCAAATGTCATATGTTGGCCTCTGGAAAAAAAAAGAAGAGATGTGAACATTTTAGAGAGACACCTGCATGTTGAGTTAATATCGGACAAACTCTATCAAGGTCGATTATTGTAGAAACTGCAGAATGGGACACAATTGTGTGCTAAGAAATTATTAGCTGAATTCCAATGTCTCTAAATTAGACATGAGCCGAATTGTGCTCAGTAATTCAATCGATATGGAACATAAAACTAGTGTCTCTGATTGTAATACAACTGAGACATGGAAACTGTGGAAACCTATTCCCTCTTATTAAGGCGTGTTGCTGATACGTACGTTGGGCCTTTTATTCAAGTTCAGCTAGAATAAATACTCTAATCTCTCCTCTGACAGTCGCAAACATTAACGCGTACGAGTCCGACGGCAGACTCAACAGCACGGCAGAAGCCATGGAGCAGTGGAGCTCGGCCTCACTGCCTCTTACTGGTGAGTGTCTCTGCGTTTCATCCCTTTCTGTTCACAAAAACGAGCTCCAGAAACGTCACTTCTGATCGCTGCCTTGTTTGTTGTTTTTTTTTTAAGAGGAGCTGTGCTTGGAGCTCGCCAGGGCAATAGAGGCAGGTGACACTCAAGCCGCTTCGCAGCATGCATCTGCTCTGGCGCGACAGAAAGCGGCGCTGACAATTCAGCTGTCTGAAAAGAACTACGCCGACGGAGAGATTAGGTGAGGAGTTATGTGATCTTGTCTAAATCCTCAGCGGTAGTCTTCCAGGTTGTGTATTTGCGACTAACCGTGCCACATCCGTGTTGCAGTTTGTCGGTGGTGGTGGAGGATGTTTCGTCGTCCTGTTGCGTCACAGTGAAAGTGTTCCCCTACATGACGGTGGCCGCGCTCAAGCAACAGGTAAAAAAAACGAAGCAATTATCCAATAATTGAATTAGAAATATCACGTCCAACTGACTCCCTCCACCTCTTCTTCTTCTTTAGGTGTTCCTCGAGTACGGTTTCCATCCTCGCGTGCAGCGCTGGGTGATCGGTCAGTGTTTGTGCACCGAGCCGAGGTCACTGGCGTCCTACGGGGTGCAGAAGGACGGGGACACGGCGTACCTCTACCTGATCTCCGCTCGACAGGCCCACGTCACCCGCCAGCTGTTCCAGCAGGACCTGGAGAGCGCCCTCCTCGCCCCGCCTCCCCCACCGGGCAACGGACCCAGCTCCCAGGACTGGAGGGCCTATAGCACTCTGCCCTCGAGGCTTCCCCACAACAACCAGGGTCAGTTCGGATAAATATCTGCTTTTTTTCGCAGTTCGGGCAGTAGATTTAAGAACAGAGCTATGGGGGTGATCCAGGGTGTGTACAACAGTGTAGTGTAGGACACTGCAACCCGCTAAACTGGCCAAATTTTGCAATCATCTGATCGTATGATTCACTTACTGAAGAGCAGAAGTCAAAAAAATATCCAGAAACATGGAAGAAACTCACCAGAGCAGGTATTAACTGTCTTGTGAGACCTGTGGGTTAGAGACTTAAATTAAATAGGACTTAATTTAGGTTTATTTTATCAGTTCTAAACTAAAAAGGGCTTCAATTCCTACAGTAAAGGAATTGTATACTAACAGCGTACTACAGGACATGTTTTGTTAGTGTTTCATGTGGGTTTTTTTGTTTGCAAGTTGTCTGAAAACCCTCATGCAAATTTTCTTCAATTTTCAACTTCCGTAGCATTGTTTGTAAATCTATAATGCTTCATTTGGTTCAACACATCCTACATTTTTCATCTGATGTGGATGAGATGACGTCAGTTTAGATTTTCTTAGCATTTCATCTGTAAATCAAATGTGCTGGAGTACAAAGCCAACACCCGAAAAAACATGCCACTCTGCAAATATTGTATGACTCATCGTAAATGCTACATTCAAATTAGAAAAGCGTAGCTCTATGATCTTTTGATCTCGCTTTTTTGTCAGGTGGAGGAAGCAATAGACCAGGTGATATCAAAGACGTCCTCGACATAGAGAATCTGCACCTGAATGATCACACCAACAAAACCAGTAAAACACAGGTAATCTACAGTCTGCACTGTTTATAAGATGTTTAATATCTCATCATCTTTTTGACATGCCGTCTTACATGTTGTCCTTCAAACTCTGTCGACTCTCGCTCATCCTCTCAGCAGACGGAGTGGGCGTGTCCCTCATGCACTTTCATCAACAAACTGTCTCGTCCAGGCTGCGAAATCTGCGCCACGGCCAGACCGGACACGCACGTCCATCAGGTACAGCCCGATAATCGTCACTGTTCACCACACTTGTGCTGCTCCTCTTTTACATTTCCTCTCAGTCACGCCTCCTTTTTTTCTATTCTCTCACTAAGGAGAAAGGGCGGAGAGAGGACCGCGGCGAGTCCGGTTCGAGCAGCAGCAGCTGACTGTCCATCATCACACTCTTGGTTGCAATTTTTTTCTCACTTACTTACTTACACACACACACAGGTATACACACTCACACTCACTCACGCACACACACAGAATGGGGTTGCTAAAAAAAAAAGACTGTCAAGCGCACAGAGTCCTCTGACAGCGCGCCGGCTGCTGAAGACGAGAACGTCTGAGGCACTGTAGCATGACACGGGCTCGGACGACAGTCGAGGCTCTGATGACGAACTGCAGCATCAAGCTTTGACCATTCGTGTGGACAAGACATGCATCTGAATTTGGCCAGACCTCTTTATTTATTTTACAGGGAGTGTGTGTGTGTGTGTGTGTTTGTGTGTATTCTGACTATTATTTATTTCAGGAGAGAGAGAGAAGTTCAAATAAGTTCTTTGCGTTCAGTTGCATCTGAAGTTGGGGGAATGTGGTACTTTTCCGTTTCTGCCGACTGTGAAACGAGAGACGAAACAGGCGAAGCCTCGTGCAATACACTGTTCTGTTTCGGGTGTGCGTCGTCTGTTGGTGCCAAAATGTTTTGAAATTTAATTTTTAAACCAAGAGCTATGGAAAATGAACAGAGAAGGAATGTTGCGTTTACAGGGTCGTTAAGTGCTTTTATTTTTTTATAAACGTTGTATTCTGTGTATTATTTTTAACGTGATGCGTTGAATAATTGATGTACATTGTCAGTTGATCTAATTTGACTTAATTCCCTCTTGAGCTGTGACAGCAATGGAATGATCTGTTTTCAGTACATAATACTGTAAACATCTGCATTAGCTGAATAAACATAATGGAACTAAAAGAAAACCTGTCTATCCATCTATTTCTCTACACTGGTCGATGCAAAAATTGTAGTTGAACACATTGCAGCAGCTGCATGGCGTTATGGATATAAAAAAAAATATATCCAGAACAATTAGATTGCCATTAAATTAAGTTCAGAAATTTCATGATTCCAAGACATTAATGATCCCTCAACTTTTCCTCTGGTGCATCCGGCAGGTTGCCATGTTTGTCTGTCATTGAAATGTCTTGGACAACTTTTAAGTTGAACAAGGCCCGAATCCACCGGTCCAACTTTTTGCAGGGATCGCCATGACACCGGGGTACATCCCCGAGGATGAATTCAATAGACCCACTGCCTTTGTGTTTCCATCTGGTTAGATTTTCCACATATCTTTCCAAATGTATCTCCACTAGATCGATTAGGGGGTAGGAAGATATTCCTGGTTCCCAGGTGATTTATCTTAATTTCTTTGGAGATGACAGTTAACAGGTTTAGGTTTATTATTTTTGCTGTTGTACACTTTGTACTGTAGCCGTTTCAAACCCTTGTTTAATGTGTTTGAATCCAATTTTGAAGCACATGTCAATTCCTTAGTTCTGATGTTGTATGCCAGCGCAGGAATATGCAGAAAAAATATCATGCTCCAAACATGGGAAGCAAACTTTTCCCATCTTTTATTTTGGTATTCATAAATAGAAAACAAACAAAGAAGGTTATCAAAACAAGTATAAAAGTATCAGATGTAGTGATGGGGGCTTGTTCAACAGATACAGGGTTCATAAACGGCTTAAATGGACGCAGGGAATTAATCAAACAATGAGTTTCTTACCTTAACCCTCAGAATAAACCACGTTGTTGCAGTTGAAACGTCTTCCACCATTGCAAAAAAAAAACTAAAACATAAAAACAGTGCAGTGTTTGTCCTTAAGTGTCCCCGAACAAATCTTTACAAAGAAACTGTTACACCATATTATTTTGTACAGAAGGCAGCCCAACCAGGACATTCATAGTTACATGTGAAAAGATCATAACCTCTTCAACTTAATTATTTGTGAGATGTTGGAGAACATTCTGCTGAATTTATCGAGGGGACCAGATTTTTTCACCTGTGTTAAAGAATGAAATACTTAAAATACCAACAACAACAAAAAACAAGTCACTGCAGTCTTTCCAAGTCAATTATGCATATTTATCTTCCTTTAAAATCTCTCCTGTGGATTTAACTGTCACTCTTCACGTTCCTACTGCTGAAGACAAACCTGAGAAACACCCCAGAGGGCTTTTCTTTCCACAAAAGCCCTCAAAGTCCTGCTTGACTGGCATCTACTTCCAGAAGAGGATGTTCCAGAAGAGCAGCCAGCAAGGATAGACCAACAGGGCGATCAGTGGGTAGACCAGAGAGCCGTACAGCACGTGGTCCAGGATGCCCTGCGAGATGACGGAAAGGTAGAGCACCCAACCATCCTGGAAGCTGACGGGCATTTCCTGTAGCTCTTGGAAGAAAAACACGGAAAAGAGGAGCGTGCAGGCCGGGCTGAGGATGACCAAGATGAAAGCCGACAAAACCCTAAAGGGGGAGAAGAAGACGAGAGTTGAGTACTAATTCCATACGACTTAAAGAGGTGTATCTCAAAACGTGTTCGTTTCTGACTTTGGGACGTGAGGTGTGACGAAGGCGGCCACGGGCACCAGGGTGAGAGCCAGGATGAAGCCCAGGGAGAAGTTGATGAGGGCGGTGCAGCCCAACAGCACGGCCAGGTAGAGCACCGCGACCAGCTTCAGCACCCGCCAGCCCTGCTCCGTCCCCTCGCCCGCCAGGAGTCTGCAACACACAGAGCGCACGACAGAGGCAGTTTACTCTCCTGCGTCACGGTGCCCTCAAAACTTAATTGCAAAACTTGCAATTAAAGCCTGTGGTTTCTACATCACCCTACGTAAACCAGTGGAAAAACACAAGAGTGAGTTAAGTGTTATAAATATAATTAAATGTGGACACAAATGACTGGCTCTACACGTGTTACTGTTTTGCTTTGAGGTTGTACTCACCCGTTAAAGACCAGGAAAAAAACATTACTACCATATATTTTTCAACTATTTTGATGAATTTAAAATATTTTATGTTGGTTCGTTTTTTTTCATCAATAACATTTTAACTTATACTTCTGCCCAATGTTGATTAATATGTGATCTTCAAACTGCTTGTGATTGTTTCCCCGTTTGCTTTCAATTCTTTTTTTCATTTGCAAAGCACCTAACTGTTTTGAAAGCTGCTATATAAATTAAGTTCATTTTCATCATCATTATTATATGGAGGGGGAAAAAAAGGAAATGTCAACAATCGGAGGGGTGTTAAAGGTGTCTGTAGCTACCTGTGTGTATTATGAGGCAAAGCCAGCCCTGCTGTGTAAACTGCAATAGCCGTCAGGACCACAGCCTCGGTCTCGGACACCGGGAAGTGTTCGACAGCCATCTCTTGAAAACGGACGGGCAGCATGTACAGAGCCACTCCGGTCAGGTGGCTGATCACCAGAGGGGTCAACACGGACAGCACTCCTGGACTGGACTGTTGGGAGGAAACAGATTTTATTCAACTGGTGACTCGTCAACTCTGGCCAAGGAAATTATTCAGTATCTGCCACGTTTGTTGCGCGTCTCACCTGCTCGATGTCAATGACGCCGTCTTCTGTTCTCGGTGGTGGAGTCATAAGTTGAACCCACAGGTCTAAGGCCTGTAGCATTGTCAAGGAAAAATGTGACAATCGCATATCAACGGCAATATAAAAATAAAAAAATTCCTACTTTTAGTAATCTCAACCTATCAAACTGTATTTGAATAAGTATGAAAGGATACACGGAGCAACAGGATGACGGCGAGCAGGCCGAAGGCAGGCATGTAGTAACCAATGGAGACAAAGTGAGAGAGTGACGGCATGAGGTAGAAGAAGTAGGACTGGTGCAGGCGCTCCAGGAGGTTATTCAGCTTACGATACATTCCTTCCAGAAGCCTAAAGGATGTTCATTAGGACAAAAACCAGCAGTTATCAGTTTATAAAAGATGTAATCTCACATAAAACACAAAACAATATATATTAAACCTAACTACAAGAAAATGTCCGCAGAAGCTTGCTCGGACCTGCCGATTGTGGTGGCGTCAGTCTTGTACTGGCGGAAGCTGTTGATACCCTTGATGGTGGCGGCCTCAATGTGGTAGCGCAGGAACAGGCCGTGATCTCCCCAAGGACGCCCGCTGGCCTGCTTCATCACCATCAGCATCATGGTCTGGACTGCGTGGCTGTAACCAGACACACTGTCCCAGTCGTTCCTCTGGAGCTGTGGGAAACAGATTAACACAGCTTAACCCGACCTATCCGACGCCAAAGGCAATAGGCGCTCTGTTCGCCGAACACAAGACAGAAGAGGAAAAGGTGCTAACTAGACATTACCTTGCCCTGGATGGTGCAGAGGACTCCAATCTTCTGGCAGAAGGCATAGAAGAGGTTGGCCAAGTCCAGGTTGGGTAACTGGCCATTGAGGCCTTCAAGGACCAGGTCCAAACTGGTGATGATGTCACTGCTCAGCTCCAGGGACAGAGCTGCCTGGATTGAACCGCCACGGCCCTGCAGCGGAGACCAGTCCATACCTACACACAGCATTAAAATGATATTCAATGTCAAAGTCAGTCAACAAATATACTGTTTTTGTTTCAAATCAAGCTCTGAAAGAAAGTGGCTGGTTGGTGATGACTCCCACAGTGAATTAAGTTTTCAATATGAGCAGGGATATTTGTTGTTTGAAAGCAGGTGGTCACCTGTAGTGTTGGTGTGGTGGTAGCCCTCCAGCCAGGCCTGCATACCAATCAGATCGTGCTCATTCACGAGGAAGATTACGTCCTTGGCCAAGAAAATCTGATCTGTTGAGGAGAAACGGCAGGAAAACGAAGAAATTTAAAATTGTGTTCCTAACTGATGTGAACCTGCAGGAGCTGAACTACCCAGACGATAAAAGGCACCAACTGTCCAGGATTTATGTATAGTGATATACTCACTCCTGAAGTACTGTGCCAAACCAAGCAGCAGTCCTACAGCCTGGTTGTTTTCATCACCCGGGCTGCAGGGAGCGCTCAGCACAAGGGCTTCAGTCCTTGGAGCTCTAGGGGCCCGAAGGATCCCATACACATTCGTGCCTTTAACCATCTGAGAGTATAAGCATGAGATGAAAAGAGGGCCATGAAAATAATATAAGAAATTATTCAGTCACTTGCCAAGAAAAGCATCCTTCAACACAAAAGTCTTCATATCACAAACTCACATATCTCTCTTTGTTTTCATCAGGAAAGGGAAGCGTGCGAGAGAAGCTCTGTGTGAACACCTCGAGCCCTCGAGCCTGCATCGTCCTCACCAACCAATCCACAGGCATCCCGCTGCAGAGAAAAACAACTGATCACACTACAGCGCAGAATTGAGGCATAAGAGCGACTGCTATGGGGGCTGATCATATTCTAGCTTTACATTAACCACATTATGTATTTTTCAAATTAAAAACCTGCGTGTTATTTACCCGGTCTTCTTCTTATGAGCTGCAAACTCTCTGCCGGTGGCCAACGCCCTCTCCCCCGCCGGAAACCGCTCCTCCACCATGGTCGAGCCCATGGCGTTCTCTGACATGTACGTCCGCAGAGTGAATGGCTCAAAGGCCAAACCCATGAACCAGGCCACGCCCGCCATGTAGCAGACAACACTGAGATGGAGACACATAGACATGACAGAAATCATGAGAGGGATACACAAAGGTGGGTAGTGGGTTGTGTAATTAAATGAACTATGGGTTATTGAAAAATAGCTGCTGCATTTGAGGGTTCACTTCGGCATATAAACATATTATGAGACACTATTATGAACTCAGGCATGTGAATGGCTCAACACCCATCCTACAAAGAAGCAAGGCACAAAGACTGAAAGAGACGCAAGACAACGACTACAAATGATCGTTTTACACCTTTCTGTAGTCGTTTTGTTTTGCATCTTATTAACAGTTGTTTTGTGTCCCTTCGATGTAGGGCTGCAACTAATGGTTGCATTTTCATCATCGATTAATCTGTGGATTATTTTCTTGATTAATCGATTAGTTGTTTGGTCCATAAAATGTCACAAAGTGGTGAAAAATGTCAACCGTGTTTCCCAAATCCCCAAGATGATGGGTTTTTTTTGTCCACACACCAAAGATATTTAATTTACTGTCAAAGAGGAGCAAAGAAACCAGAACATATTCACATGTAAGGGTTAGGGTTTGTGAAATCATAGAATTTTGACTTTTCTATTCATTTTGATTATCAATATAGTTGGCGATCAATTGAGTAGTCGATTACTTATCGATAAACTGTTGCAGATCGACTTCGATGTAATTCTGTGTCTCATTGTGAACGTTTGACTGACAAGAAAGATGTCAGTCCCTCCCGGGCCTGTGCGGGAATCACTTCAGGCAACAAGCTCACCAGATCGGGGCATTGAGGCGGGTGAGCAGGCCGAGCAGGGCCCGTCGTCTGTTCGGGTCAGACAGCAGTCCCATGTTGTTGTTGTCCACTGTGACACGATCCTGACGCCTGGGCTCACTGGACCCTGAAGGCAGCACACAAACACAATGCATGTATCATCCAAAATACGTGATTTTTTTGGTTTCGTCATTTTATCAAAGACAACTTATTGCTCGAGATGATTGAATCTATACGTCTACGATCCATTACTCTGCCGCAGTTACGTGGGTTCGCTGCCGCAGCATCTATCGACTGCGGTGGTTAGCATTTCTGTTAGCTAGCAGGCAAACATCGCGAGGTGGTAAAATGTTTTAAACCGCTGCCCTCTGTCAAGTCGATGTGGTTATTCAAAGAACTGTGGTTGATTTTTTAAATATTTCGCTATAAGATATGTATAAAAACAAACCTCTTTTCAGGGGATAGCCGGGCACATCCACCTGCCGAGGCGGATCTCATTCACAGGAGGCCAATGGTTTTCAACTTCCTTGTTCCTGCGGGGCCATTAATGTGGCGGACGGGTTTCCGGTCCAGAAGCAAAATAAAATGAAATAAATATAATAAAATACTTTTTTTAAGTAATGTTTTGTGCCGTTGACCAGTTTTTTACTCCACTATATGTATTTTTTTACTAATGAACATTGACAGACGATTATATATATTTATATATATATATATATATATTTTTTTTTGTTGTTGTTGTTGTTGTTTAGACTGTAGACACTGGTGTCCCAGGCAAATTTCCCACTGGGACAATAAAGTCGATCTTATCTCTGATCTCATTTTAAAATAAAATTAAAAAAATAAAACACAAAAAATATATAATTACATTGGACACAATTATAAGTTAAAATACCATATTAAATGCCAAAGCCATGAGTTACAGATGGAAAAGCAACACTTTCTGGCCTGTTATCATGTTAACCTTGTTGATGCAAAAATAAACAGTATCACCAAGATTCCTGTTTTATGTTTTGATTTTTTTTTTGCTTTGAGGTTGGATTAGGATCTGGATCTGGTGACTGCAAAAGGCCATTGCATATTCACATTTTCCTTTTATTTGTAACTCTATTTACATATTGGTTGTTAGTCAGATTAATAAATGAGAAGTTTTATCCTTTTTTGCATTGGGATAAGGATTATGCCTTAAACTACATTAGTTAGTAAATTAAGCCACTCACAAATTAATAAGAAACAACATAAGGATGCACACATTTATTGTTTTTTTGACCACATATATACAAAAGTACATTGTAACGGCTATGAATGCATAAAAAAAACGTTTTCCATCCAAAGTCTATTACAATTTCCAGGCTGCACCCAAAAACACAGTCCAGATATCCACCCTCCTCCCCCGCATCACTCTCCAGTAAGACTCGACACTTCTTGGAGATGCTGTCGCACCACCTCATCCAGCACCTTGCTCACACCTTTACATGCTGTCATGGCCGCTTCGATCAGTGCCTCCAGGTGATCCTGATGTAGCCTGGCGTCCATCTGCAGCAGAGCGATCTGTCCACCTCGGGGAAGCAGCGCCAGGGCCAAAGAGCTCACCCCTCCACTTTCCTCTGCGTAGCAAAGGTCGGCGAGGGGTGTCTCGTCCACAAATCCCACGGTGCACGCGCACACGTAGTCCCGCATGGGGATGCCGGCGTCAATCACCGCCAGAGTGGCGGCATTCACACACACGCTGTAGTTCCCTCCATCTGACTGCAGGATCTGTTTGGAAAGAAAATGTACACGTTAGTCAGTACAGAAAGAAAATCAAATGAATCAAATAACAAAAAGCAAACGTAAACCCCCATGGAATCCACGTCTCCCTGTTCAGCGGTCTAACTACCGACCTTTACGTAGATGTCTATCTGAGACCGCGGGTAGAGCTGGGTCATCACGGCGGCTTCGAACGTCTGCTTGAGGTGGAGGCTCATCTCGGTGGACTTGCGGTCCCCGTGGGGTCTCCTCTTCCTCTCCGCTGTGCTGAACGTGGCCATGCTGTACTGACAGTTGATAACAGCCCGATCGTGAAGAGCACGACTGCGCGAACCTCTTATCTGGCGGGCGACAAACACAAACATCTCATTACACCGCTTTATTTTTTATGAACCAATCTTATTGAACATTATTAACATACTGAGTTATAATTAACTGTATTAAACATTTCTGCATAGGTTGCATGGTCATGGTGTGTGAACACTCAACATTATACCCAATGTGTGTTGTCTCTGCTTTAAATGCTGCTACATCAGCCTCCACTCTTCTGGGAAAGCCTTTCAATAAGATGTAGGAACGCAGAGGTGTTGGTGGATGGGGGTGAGGTCAAGGCTCTTGTCCCCGCTTCCCTCCCCAAACACACAGAGTTAGAAAACAATGTCATTGTCGGCTGAAGCATTAAGATTTTCTTTCGATTGTAACTAAACGACGCGAAACTGCTGCAGGTCAGAAACATAGATGGGGCGTCCACATACTTTTGACCTGTGGTCAGACCAGAGAGGCAATGAGATATTTAATAGGACTCTGGTAACTGATCAAAAAAATAATAATACAGAAATCATTTTGACGATATCATGATTCACTTTTTTTTTTTTTATTATCTTCGTTTGATGATCCGAGTCTTGAAAACACAAGAGGTTGGTTTTCATGGTGAAACATTAACTGCATAGTTCCGTGTGACAGCAGCTGCCTGCTCGTGGATATGAATCACACACGCAGTCGACGAGGCTCTTTCCAGATCTCTCCGTCCTCTACCTACGGTCCAGCCGAAGAAATACACCTCTCGCGGCAAATCTGCAGACATGTGCCCGGCACGGTAAGTTACAATCCGGCTAAACCGACCACCTCCACCTCCATCGCACTCACTTCGTGTGGACCGTACACCACGGCCAGCGCCTTCGTGTTGCCCTGCTCGAGGTACGCAGAACCGTCCGCCTGCGCGAACACTCCCATGCGGGCCTGGACTTTGCGCAGCTCGGCGGCTTTGCGTCCATCCAGACGGTATCCCTGGTCCGACAGCAGCTCCAGACCCGCCATGTTTTTCCGCAAACTTCGAATGAACGGCAGACGAACGGCCAACGCAACGCCCCACGTGTCCGCCGCGCTGTGCACGTACCCAAACGCACCACCGGGGGAAGAGCTACGGCAAGACCAGAGGCTCAAAAGAAGCAGGGTTCGGACCGTCACCGTTCTGTCCTCTTCTGTCTGTATACACCTCTTTATATCAGGCTATGTATAATACACGGTAAATAATGTGCAATATGTTTTTAAATTAAATCTCCAGGAAGCATATTGCAATATATTTGTTAAAAAAAAATATATGTATAGTAAATTTGTTGTTAACCCTGAATGAAAGCCACAAGGGCCGAGAAACACTTAATAAAATATTTCATAAAATACCTTTTTTTTTTTCTTCGAGTTCCCTAGTTATTTGTAAATAATAGATAAATAAACATTTTGGACCCACTGGTTCACACAATATGATTTACTAATCCTCAACAAAGTAGTTAAAGCTAGTGTCAATCACATTCATCAACGTCTGCGTGGCGAAATTCAGCCCATCAATTGAACCTTCAATGTGAAAAGAAGCAAGGTGGTGTAAATGTCACAATGCAAGCAGAGCTGCACAACGTCGAACACTTTTAAAAATAAAATTTATTAGCATCTCTAATGTGTATAAATAAAAACATATATGAAACAATGCATATACGTATAATGTAATGAGCTTAACAATAACAGGGTTACGTGTGATACAAAGGAGCAGTTTTTATGTTAGACAGTGTATTGTGAGGAAAAATGTACCTTGAAATCAAGCTTTCAAATATGCATACCTATAAGTTGCAAATCTACATTCTTTGACAAGAATGAAACCACAATCTGTTTAGGGGGGTGGTAACAGGGAAAATATGGCAAATTACAGTTTAGCATTCCCGTTTCTTACGATTTTAAAACATCCTTGGTTTAATACATTACAAATTCTGTACTGTTTTTTATTTTTATTTTCTTTAAAGGTATCACTTACAATGTTGAGGCACAAAGCCGCAACACTATTCATACTGATCTCCTCGACTTGACATTACACCCAATAAAAACCCCTGAAAAAGGATTTCACTTGACTCTTTTCAATTTACTGAAGTCACATTGTTCCACAGACTCGTAACATTAGGTCTTTATAAGCAGACCTGAAATCTAGGGACGATATGACTATGTTAGAAACAGTGACGGAAAAAAGAAACAGGTAAGATACCAGATGACAATTTTTTTACATGTAACTCACAGATCCAAAAGGATCAAACAAACAACAGGATTTTCATTTTCGGCGATGGCTTGCTTGCCTGGGTCAGAATACCAAGAAGACGGTGAGCGGATGCTTTTGTGGGAGTCTGAGGACTTGGCTCTCTCTAAGGCAAAAAGCAAAGAAAGGGAAGGACCTCTCTTCTTGTGTCACCCAACGTTTTCTATTTGGTCATGCTTTAAACACCCGACGTGTTCAAATGTCTTTCAAAACTGACAGATATGCACATAGGACGAACACTACTTCTGAAAGCTGGCCAGAACTTTACAATAGCCAATGTGGTGTGGACTTGTAACAGACCATTAAATATACAGCGCTGACGACTAAAGGGAATTCCCTTCAACCCACACAGCTGTGTCAATCCGCCACAGACAAGTCAGCTACATCGTGTGGACTATTATTGGCCGTTGTCTCAGTTTTTCCTCATAAATCGAAAAAGATCACATTTTAAAAGGGGATAACAACATCCAAGACTAACTGCTTCAAAGTTTAAAAAAAAAAAAGTTGGTAGGTACAAAAAAAAGGAAACAAGTGGTGTGTCTGCTTTAATACGCAGGTGTACGTGACAGTGAGAGGTTATCGGCACCCAAGGATCATGGCGACCTCATTCAGCCCTGTGGAATGAAGGGACTATGTAGTAGATCTGAAAAAAACGATGGTCTCTGCTCCATCCCAAGTCTTTAGAAGAGTGCAAAGATCCCCTTATTTTCCCTGATATATCCATGTTCCAGAGTCCTAAAACTCTGCAAACTCTTTTGCACATTTTTCCGTTAGAGAAACGTGGATCTCCTCCTCTTCGTAGTCGTCAAAGTTGCTCGTGTCCCCTGGGCCTCTGCACTTTGGTATGAACGGGGCTTCGACCTGGAAGAATAAGAGAAATACATCATTTAACATGCAGGATTTCTGTTTATGTCTACACTACCACTCAGAGAAATAATAGCTTTCCCTTTCTCCGTTCTTGTTTGTCTGAGCAAAAGCTCGCTGTTTTAAAGAGGAATCAAAACGCTTTGAATCTCTCAGGACTGTCAAAGCACACCTAGAAAATGGGAATAAAAAAATAAAAAACAAGAACAGCCCTTCTGTGTGTTACGTAGCTTCAGTAATGCTAAAATACAGTTGTGATGACAGCTGAAGGAGTCACTGAGCATGGCCCAGCTTTAAAATGCATCGAATGTCATGGCTTTTGTTTCGTATGTGACTGTAAAAGCACCATAGAACCGGATTATTACCACTGTTTTCAGCTGTAATGTTGTTGGACCATTTGCAGATAACTCCTAAAAAATGTTGAGACATTTACTTACCCCCATTCCTTGTTTATATTTTGTGATCACAGCTTATTATTGACAAATAATAACTTGACATTCAATCAATTAAAATTTCTTTCTCAAGTTAAACTCAGTTTATCATCAACAAATGTTGGTGTAATTTCTGTTGTCCAGGCAACATTACACCCATGACTGCAATGTTTCACCCAACGTACAGTCATCTACATATTCTTTAAGACTAAAGCTTGTCAGGACACAAACATACGCCTTCAAGTGTACAATTTCCACAAAGTTGTCAGTCAACCTCCCTCAACTCTGTATTTAGTAAACATAAAGAATGTTTGGCTGGTAGAGAAAAGAAAATGACGGTGAAGAGACAGACGAGGAAGGAGATGACTTCAGATGGGAGTCAAAAACAAGCAGGAATTTGTTTGTCTGTAGACCTTGCAGATCAATCAATAAATATAATCCAACTGATATGATCATCTACATAAATGGCGACTTTCTGCTTTTTTTCATTCGTCTTTAATTTCATAAAAGATGTGTTCTCATAATGTACAGCATAAACAATAAATCATTGAAGAACATAAAAACTTGATAAAAATAGTAACATCCTGTAATCAATCAAAACACGTAGACTCAGATCTGTGGATTCATTTGACAAGAAAGAGTCGGTCTAAAGTTTCTAAATGCATCCTATGACTGTATGGTAACTATGGTTAGACAGAATCAACAGATCAATAGGAGCTAAATATCTACTTTGATTAATCAAACCACTACATTACTATTGTCCTTCCTGCAAAATGGCATGTGACACTGATACCTCACCGCCAGCAGTGGAGCTGGGTGTTTTCCAAGTAAAGAAAAAAACTCTGACTTGCCAGTTGTGAAATGACCATAGACATTTACGCAAAACACACTGTGTGCATACTCCTGGAACCATAAAAAAAATTGATGAATGTTCCTCAGACAACTTTCTGTAAAAAATATGTCAAATAATACTGTTGAAGCATCATAGATGGGAATTTTACAACTAGCAAAAAAAAAAAAATCAATATGAGCAAATCAATATCTAATTAACTTGGTTTTTACAGGGGTAACACAGTTTGGTGTCACTACAATATGCGTTCGGTGTTTTACCTTTCTCTCATAGATTGCGATCCAGTCTGTTGTGGCGAACCATTTGTGGCCCTTTATGTCATTGACGCCGTTCTTCAGGTTGCCATAGCGTTTGGTCAGATCCACCTGCAGGAGGTTTCTCAACAGATCTTTTAAGTCGGAGCTGAAGTGGGAGGGGAATCGGACCTTGAAATAAAAAAGAAGAGCTTTTTAGACTTTCCTCCTATCCCTTGTTGTACGCAGAACCCATGACTTATACCCAACTTGTTATCTAACAATTAGAAAGCATGTTTCACATTAAAGGGCATTTTTCTTCCTTCAATGTGGGAACTAAATATAAAAACAAACAACTGCTTACCTTTCCAGAAACTATTTTCTCGTAGATCTGAATAGGTTGATCTGCAAAGAACGGTGGGTAGCCAGCTGCCATTTCATAGATGAGAACTCCGAGGGCCCACCAGTCCACAGCTTTGTTGTAGCCCTGAAACAGTCAAGACAGATAAAGGAGTGAGAGGTTCCATATTATGAAATATTCTAAATTTAAGAGGGATCTTCCAAATGTGTCCTACAGATGACAACATTATGCCAAATGTAGTTTCTACTTCCTGGTACAAAGAGCCATTGTTATAGTAAAGTTATTACAGTTTTTACATACTTTGCTGAGGATTATTTCTGGCGCCAGGTACTCCGGTGTCCCACACAACGTCCAGGTCCTGCCTTTTACCCTCTTGGCAAATCCAAAGTCTGTCACCTAGAAGTCCGGAGCACATACAGTAAACGTGGGCAAAGTGTTCACACACAATACACAAAATTGCGTATTCATTCGTTATGTTCTAGCTCACCTGAATGTAGCCGTGGTGGTCAATGAGAAGGTTCTCGGGTTTCAGATCTCTGTATATGAGATCTAGTGAATGGAGGTACTCAAATGTCAGCACTATTTGAGCGGCATAAAATCGTGCATGAGGTTCACTGGAAAGGAAGAAGAGAGAAGTGTGTTCACAGTCATAAAAAAATAAAAAATAATAAAAGATTAAATCAAGTGGGCATTGCACTTGATTTTTTAATGCAGAATAATATTCACCTGAACCTTCCAATTCGTCTTAAGTGTGAAAACATCTCTCCTCCTGGAACGTACTCCATTACCATGTACAAATTGGAGTTGTCCTAAAATAAATAAATAAAGACACTTATAACATTGCTGAGAACATATTAAAAAGAAATTTCACTTCACTACAATTCAACAAAAGCACACTGTACCTTAAACGCATACTCAAGTTTGACGAGAAAGGGGAAGCTCACAGCTTGTAATATCCTCTTCTCGTTTAATGTGTGTTCTATTTGCTTGAGTTTCACCACCTGGCAGATGAAAAGAGATAAGGTGAGTTTATCAGGCAAATCTCACTCACTCTAGCAACAGATATAGCAAAAGGAGGAATGAGGAAAGCTCTTAGCTGTTTATTCATTTATTTTACATGTGTCATCTAGTAACCACAAGAAAACATTATATATTAGCACCAGTCCTTTATTGTACCTCCATATGTACTGCTCAACATTATTACTTATTTGAATATGTCCCAAGAGGTCTGATGCATGTTTCAACTGACCTTCTGCTTGTCCAGTATTTTCATGGCAAAGTATTGCTCTGTTCCTTTGTGTTTAACCAGCATGACTCTCCCAAATGAGCCGGTGCCCAGGGTCTTTAATCTTTCAAAGTCATCTAGGCACGTTGTGCTCTGTGAAGATAACAGCATGTTAAGCCTACACTGTGGACAAATCCACTCACCGCAAATGCAAAGATCAGCTGTTCATTCTTCTCACCTGTGGTGGACATTCCCATTTCCGTAAGAAATCTTCTTTGGCTTTGGCTAGAAACTCTTTCACTACAAATAATAAAAGAGAGAGACAGCATAGTAAGATACAGTAAGCCCACAGTACTCCTTCAGCAACAGAATTTGAGTTGTTATTATTATTATTATAAAAGACACATTCGGGTATTAGATGGAACTGGCAAAAAAGACCAAACTATATTGTACTACGAGGGGAAAGGAAAGTATGTGGTAAATGGAAATTCATTTGTAAATCAATGCAGAAGAAAAAAAAGGGCAGAGTCAACTCTCATCTGGATATAACTCAAACAGTATCACATACTTGGTTCTAGAGGTAAGACTCGGCACAAACACAAGACGACAAAGTTCAAGACAGGCGGACTAGTGATGCATGCCAAGACACTCAGCATACTTTCTGTTATTTATTAGCCTAATTTAAAAAGGGAAGGAGACCACAACACTGAAAAATTACAGGGTAGGTTCCTCTGAGCATCTTGTGCATCACTTAATACGATTTGGAGGAAATCTATTAAACAAAGCATAGAAATGGTAAGCAGACACAAACCAATGTATGGGAAACACAGCAGACAGCAGATATCCAGATTGAGAGAATGTGGATAACAAAAACACTGGCTTATTATCAAGGCACACAATAAAAAGCAAGCATATCTAGCAAGTTTTCACGGCGAGACCAATGCCGTTCTGCCATTCTGGTCATCTTTTGGAGTAGTGAGCATACCAAAAGTCTCTATTGATCACCAAGGTTTTGCAGGAACAATCACCCACATGGATGGGATGATACGGAAGAGAAGAGAGAAATATAGAGTTCATGTACATAACAACATGTAAAAACACATCAACATTCATGAAAGCATATGTAGTGAATCAAAGCAACAAGAATGAAAACAGACTTGACATTCACCTGGACGATTTAAACACAGACTGACTGTCTACTGCGGTATTCGAAAGACGGGTGGACCAAAATGCCATGTAGTAGAAATTCAGTCGTGCATATTAGGTCAGATTGAAAAGATAACAATCCATAATAGAGAGAAAAAAAACATTCAGAATCTACTTTATACAACAAAGCTACTCTGAGTTTCTGTTAACTTAGAACAAGCAATTCATTCTGAAAACTGAGTTAAGCTAATTCAGGACAATTCCAACAGCTTTTCATCAGTCGAGAGGCCGCTGTAAGATGAAATAAGTTTTAAGAAGAGAGTCAAATCCCAAACATATTAATTTTATAATTATGTAAACAGATAAAAACAGAAAATCTTCACATCTTAGAGGCTTTACCCAAATTTATTTTTTGCTTCAAAGAGTCGATGAATTATAAAACAGATGTTTATTTATTTTGTGATGATAAAATAATTAATTAATCAACTGTTCTCATGCTAGTTTGATATTTTTAAAGTTAGTTGCAACCCTAGAAGATGACTCCACTCTAATGCCAATTTAATATTCTCCACACAGTTAGAAAAGCTTTAAAACAGTTGAAAACTGAGTTGTTTTTGTTCGCACAAACTTCTCTCCAACATTTTGTACCTTGAGGGGGGAAAAATAAATGGTCCAACACAGTTGGCCGACCTTTCCGAAGAACAATGCCAAAAAAAGCAGACAAAAATAACATGGCTTTGTTCTGTTACAGTACAGAGTGAAACACAATACATGGACACATTGAAATAAAATAGGTGTCATGATGGCAACTGTTTAATGTCCCCCGTGGCCAACTGTGACCTGTTGGTGCTGTCCCAACAGATCCTGCTAATGGCAGCCATATAGAGTAAACACAGGTAGTCTTGTGTATAAACAGTATTGTAGGTAACCAGGTCCTCTTATCAGAACAGCTACCCTCCAGACAAATCTGCAGCTCAGGGCACTGTGTCAGCTTAAACAGGTTTAACAGTTGGCCACGGCCCAGGATCTCGGGATCATAGTTGCATTCAAAAGAAATGTGAAGCAGTATGGGAACTATTGCTTATCTGATCATCTCTGTCTGCCCGAATGCCTCTGGTTGGCACTGCTCACTGTTCACTGCCTGGTCTCGCTCAACAGGTCAATACATTTTAAGGGGACACATTTTCACTGCATCATAAATTGGCGTAGCTTTAAACAAACTAAGGTAAATAGAGGAAACACCGGTCACTCCACAGGTTTTTCCAAGCGAATAAAAGTGTATGAAGGTTGAGAACGAATTCAGTGAATGAGTGACTCATTTTGAGCCATGAAACGCAACCGACTCTGCTCAAAATCAATAAACACCTACAGGTCGTATGTGTATGCAACCAGGCATAAGGAAGCACGTGTGATGTACAGCATGGGACGCTCGATGATGACCAGCCGCGCACATCAAAGTATATGAGCTCAAAGTAACACTGGCCCAGGCCGAGTTGCGTCAAACCTTTCAAAGCTTGTAATACGCCTTATCCTCTGACGAAGGTCCGATGACAAGCTGCTCCACTCAATGACAAGCCGAGCGTGAGCCTTTACCACAGCAACATTATAGATGGGGCTCTAAATAAGCACGAGTGACGCGATGCGAGTGTGTTTTTGTGTGTGTGTGTGTGTGTGTGTGTGTGTATGTGTGTGTGTGTGTGTGTGTGTGTGTGTGTGTGTGTTCGCGCGCGCGTGTGTACATATGCCAGGGAGACAGTTGTAGTTCCCAGTTTTATGAATGGAAAGTTGGCATTTGTCATTTCTTCACCATATTTGGTCAGGGTGCTGTAGAGAGGGAAAGCTTTGTTTACGTAGTCAAGAATAAAATGTAGCAGTGAAGCCCTGAGACAGAAACAGTCCCACACTGCCTTGGAGAGGAATTCATTGGCTATTTTAAAACAATCACTTTGGGGTTTTGTTTTTTGCGGTTTCATTGTCGGGAGATTTGAGCTCATCGGTTCAAAAAGGTTCTGTGTGATACATCCAACTGTGCAGACAAGAGGCTGCAACTAAACATTACAGGAGGAAGTCGTGATTGTAATAAGATGAGGACGACATTACAGGAGGAGATGCTGCTGCTGCTGCTGCTGCACTGGAGATCTTTTTGTTTTAGCCATTATCCAAAGGATTTTATAATGGAGGCGACTACACGCTGAGGCTAACCGTGTGTGTGTGTGTGTGTGTGTGTGTGTGTGTGAGTGTGAGTGTGTGAGAGAGAGAGAGTGAGAGAACAGGCCTGAACAGCAGCAGCACCATCAAGACGCAATGAAATGACAGGGGCCTTCTGAGGGCTAATCCCCCCCTCCCCTCCCCTCCATAGCTACAGTTAGCATGCTAGCTGGTCACCAAGCTTGATCCCGATCCTGTGCTCCGGTGGACGTCGTTTTCAAAAACGTGTGAAATCATCAATGCGGGGGATTTATCGATAAGCACTGCACCCCCAGCTCTGTTGACATGTAAACACTGCCTGTGTGTGTGTGTGTGTGTGTGACAGTGCTGTGCCCCCCCCCCCCAGCCCCTTGAAGCACAGCGAACCACAGCACCAGCGGGGTCTTCTCGCCGCTAGCTAGCTAGCTACCCGAGCTGGGCTCTCAATCAATATCAAGTGCAAAAAATATAATAATAATAATGATAATAATAATAATAATAAAAGAATCCGGCATGGTTGTTGTTGGAACTAAAACGTCGAGTGGCTGCAGGTGGTGGGATGACGGACACGGCCCTCCCCCCCCACCCCCGCTCCGCACAGTGTCAAGTGCTACATAGAGGTTAGCTAGCTCCGGTGTGGAGGTTCGGTTCCGTGTCGGACACCGGGAATATAAAACACACCGGAAGGGCCCGGAACACTGAGCAGCGGGCCGGACTCACCGCTCTCCAGCTCGTTGCCCTTCTTGGCGGTGGCAGCGTTCCCCATGGTGCGGACGACACGGCGGCTCGCTCCGGCTGCGAGGAGATGGCGGTGTCGGCTCTCGGCTAACCGCTGCCTACAGATGGTACCCCCCCTCCTTTGTGTTCAAACCGCGTAAACGCCAAATCATTCGATACAAATATTCGGCTGAGTTCAAATGTCAATGAAGAGGGTCCGGCGGCGTCCCTTCCTGCAGCCCCCCCTCCTCTCTCTCTCTCTCTCTCTCTCTCTCTCTCTCTCTCTCTCTCTCTCCCCCCCCCCTCTCTCTCTCTCTCTCTCTCTCTCTCCCCCCCTCTCTCTCTCTCTCTCCCTCTCTCTCTCCCCCTCCTCTCTCTCTCTCTCCTTCTTCTTCTTCTCTCCCGGAGGTTTCCGCTCCTGCCAGTGCAGTAATGTCTCCGTGTGACATGAAGCTAGCGGTCACTTCTGGTTCTCACTGAGCTGCTGCTCTCTCTCTTTCTCCCTCCCTCTCTCTCCCTCCTCCTCCTCCTCCTCTTCCTCTCACAGTATGCTGGTGAAGGGTTGGATCGGAGATGTCTCCGTCCAGATACCGAACCTAAGCTTTGCTACTTCCGCGTTCCACCCCCACGCACAACGATGGCCCCTCGCAGATGTGGGATGACAATCTGAGGAGTCGTGTTGTCTGACTTTACCAGAGGCTCAGTTCAACTTCTTTTGCCTCATTTGTAATTTGTTACTAAAGTGTTCCCTGTAAACTTTTATCCCAAGACAATTGCACTTTCCACTACACACAGAACACTTTAACTCTATACTTGGAAAACTTGAAAATTATGATTAATACCAAAACCAAATTTATATATATATATATTATTTATTTGTTTATTTGCGTATCTAGAAAGGTTTGGATAGAATTCTATAAAGAAAAAGAAACAATCCAAAAGACGAAATATGTGTATTTTTCTAGTAATAATATGTGTGCAACAGTATCAAATGTTTACTGTCCACATTATTTTGTTTTTGGCAGTGAAATCTTGAAATTTACCTTGTCTAACTTTGAACCTTGCAAATATATGTAATTTACCTTTCAGAGGTAGTGGGAAAAAAGAAAATTGTCATAGTAAAGATACATCAAATTTCCACTTATTACCACTTATTCTTATGCAGCTGTATGGCCTCTGTTAGTGGTGTGTTATATTATATCATTTGTAGCTGCTCTTCCAATTTGAGACAAATTGTAACTTTTTTGGGATAAAATACCTCAAATATAATACATAGATTGTTCAAATGCCATCAAAGTAAGTTTTTGTTAGCAAGATAAAATACTATAATTGTGGCACACATTTATCCACTTAAGGGAATTGCTTTTTGAAAACTGTACATTTATCGGCAGTCTACTTGCCTAGCTGGCATTCACTTGCTCAAAATTTGGCCTCCTTTAACTGCATTCAGTCAAAATTACACAAAATTAACAACACGTAGCAACCAAAATGACCAACCTGGTACAGCAACACAGCAAATTTAGTAGGATTTTGTTTAAGCTTGCTGTTTACTGTTACAAGTTTGATGTGGTATTGTAACTGCATGGATTTACTCTAGGAAAGAAGTAGCTAAAATTTTGATGTACTTGTAATTTACTTGAATATTTTCCACCACTGTATGCTTTTGGTTCAGCTCTCATTATGTGGCAGATCAAGACGATACACAATTCCAGTAAGGGTTGAAGCAGCATGGTTTGAAGTCTTTACTGACAACAATTAGGAAGCTAATGTATAGAACACAACAAATTCAATAGTTAAAACAAAATCTGAAATCTGAAATAGTATGTTGTCAAATTACCCTGATGCTTAGAATGAACACACAAGGTACAAAGTAAGTCCCCATAAAAAGTGATAAACATAAAATGTAACATTAAACAAAGTCCTAAAATAGTCAGAGTTAAATGACATTACTGCTACCCAGCTGTACTAGCAGCACATTAGCAGCCATCTGATCACAGAAAAACTTAATTAACATCTCAAATTATAAACAGCTTTTAAAAGTACCTACAGATCTTAAGGGGGGAAAATACCAGATGTGTGATTGCACAGACAGGCAGATCTGACATCATGGTGGATGTAAGAATGTCAGTTGAAATGGAACTGACGTGGAACTCGTCACCGTATAGTGGTTGCCATAGCAAGAGAATGTTCAATTGAAACCAACTGCTGCTGATGAAATACCACTTCATAATTCTACTCCATTATGTTAAAGATGCTTTTCTTTTTACATTTATTGGAGAACCTTTATTCATGCTCCAGAGCCCTTTTGCAGGTCCCTGCTCGAAAATGACGTGCCCAAAATGAAAAGAGTATATCTCTGCAACTACAATTTTCCTGTTTAAGCGATGTGCTGATTCAGTAGCTCGTCGTTTTAATTGTGTTTCATACAGGTGTAAATGGTTGGTATTGAGGTGTAGCAGAGTTTCTAACCATTCTGTGAATATGCTGTGTGGCTATATTGCTTCATGTTGAGACAAATGTCGAGTGATTTGGTCCAATTGTGTTGGAACCAAGGCCCAATTAGGTTCCTATGGAGCAGGTCAAGGATCATGTTACTCCGCAGTATACAAAACGGTTAAAAATTCTGTTTAAGATTCTGATTTAAATTCCTTCTGATTATTTATTTTAGTATTACCAGGTCCACCGCTGAACTCTAGCAGCCGTGTACATACCGCTAGAGGTGTGCAGTGGACCACATTCGTCCTACTACGCTACTTTGTTGGAGGACAAGCTCATACTTTTACTTTTTGATGATTTTTCTGTTCTTATAAGCAAGTAGCCTACATGAGTTCATAGATTTTTTTACATTGTGTTACTGTATTGTGCTTTTACATAAGTAAAGGATTGATCTGAAAACGTTATTCACCACTACTTGCTTACTAAATGTAAGATCAAGTCCCATCAGCTGAGTGAACCACAGCTTGGTTTAGAAATTATTGGATAACCAGTGATAAGCCTGAGTGTTAGTGCCTCAGTGGGCACAGGGTAATGTAGAGTACAGATGACTATACAGTATATGAGGTGGATGCGATGGCAGAACTCACTGCACAGTCTCTGTCTATGCAGATATTGTGGGTCTAATTATCATTAACATGTGGGATGGGAGGTTCACTGACACACTGAGGCAGCTGTCATATTTTGACTAGTTGTCTGCTGATTGGTGTTTGATTACAGGCTAACTGCATAGCCTGATCTCATTATGTGTGTTTAGTTTGTTGGTACACTTCTCAGATATGCTTATGTGTGTATTTGCCACCTGTGAGTAGCACTACCAGGGACTATGATACAATATGTTTTTTGTGTGTATTTTATTTTGTATTTAATTTTGGGTTTGGAAAATGCCTCCCTACAATAATAATAATAATTTACTTGCATAGTACTTTATTTATTACAAAGTGCTCTCTCAATCTCACACCTATAAAATAACCTGCAAATGCACACAAATACACAGATGCAGCCAAATTTACCAAACTTGAAGGGGTCAGAGTGAAAAATACATTTTGAGAAGCAATATAAAAGGGGAAAAGCAATTTCCAAGTGGTTATTTGAAGAAAAAAAACTTATTATAAGAAACTGACAAACAAATTGACAGTGGAATTTATTCTATAGATAAATCTACTACAAGAAATACAATTTTTTGTATTCACAACCCATTTATGCAATGTATGTCTGAAGAGTATTTAGACAACAATTTAAATGGTGTGTATTTTATCCATTTACATTAACAATTATTTCATTGAAAACTCTTGAATGCCACTTTTCTTGTCAGGCAGAAAGACATATCACTTGTGATGTAAAATGGTGTAGTGTTATGGGAATATGTATGTGCTCTCTTTAATTTGTACTGTCATTGTTCTTTACTACACAAGAGGGCAGCAGATCTCTGTTACAGTATCTGTGAAGGAAAACGTGGGCCAGTTCTGTGTAAAGTGATGTTTAAAAAGCCACAGCCACAAGGACCGGGTGTAAATTCTTGATTTAATTGTTATCACTTATGCATGTCCAAATTTTGTATGTGGCAGATTTTGGCACTGGGCGGATGTTAGTGTGCTGGTTGTCAACTGGGTCGATTTAGCATTTCTCTTGTAATTAGGTTTCACTTTTTGGGGGGTAAACATTTGATTGTCCAGTGTGTCCTGTTTTAGAGCTTTGGTATGTTGATGCTAAAAAAAAAATGTAACCGTGGTCGTCCTAGAGATTTTATCTCAGCAAATAAAAAAAATATAGTGCTTCGTTTTGTTTTTCATAAAAAAAATATGCGTAAGTCCGTGAAGAGATATTTCAGATATTGAATGGGACACTCATCTGTTTTCACTCTTTTATCTCCTCAATTCCCCGTGTCTTTCTGTGTTCTTCTCAGCAAACAGCATGTCATGTTCATCCCAACTGACCAGCTGCTCTCCATATTGGCTTTCTTATGTTCCTTGCAAACAGACCGGGCTGTTCTTCAAAGGGAATGATTTATGCCCTTAAATGAATGAATGAAAAGCCATATCTTTCCAGTTTTCTGATTCTGTCTGTTTAGCAGACTGCGCTGCATTATTTCAGCATGACTCAATCAGCTGGATTTAATCGAACCGACGATAATTCAGAACATTTCTTTGTTCTTCCGGGAATCTCGATGGTTAAACACACTATAACTTTGACACGATCTTAAGCCTTTATTTGTCCCCGGCAATTGAAATATTGCGCAGTGTGGCTGTACTTCAGACACACCCTGCTACACATTCACACAGGAGCTGCCGAGTACAACCACAGATTTCCTCTGTTGGCTAATGACCAACTCCACTCCAGTGGTTGGGGCTGAAGTGCTTTCCTCCACAGCACATCAACTGAATTTATAGGGAGTGGGTTTTGTGATATTTGCAGCTATCAAGCTTCTGGTTGTCACTGGATCCCTACATTTTCTTCCTCTTGCTGTGACAAATGAGTGACACTGTAATGGGAAGGTTTCTGCTATCGTTGTAAGATTACCAAGACCTACAGAGTACAACTGTTGGACTCACTCTGCTTAAAAATCTGCCTTTTGGGGGAGGGTCGTGTGTGGTGGGTTGGGAACAGCCTGTATGAAGATGTTGACTGCTAAACGTGATCTATTGCAGTGTTTCTGATTTAAAAAAAGAGAGCAAACTGATGTAATACACAGTGGGGTCCAAAAGCCTGAGACCACTTTCCCATAAGTGGTCTCAGACGTTTGGATCCAGTCTCCGAACGGTCCCCACTGTATTTGTCTTAATTTGTTAATATGAGCATTATTTTCAAGGCTGTGAGATAGAAAGAAAAAACAGAGAGAGCGAGCGAAAAAAATAAATAGGTTACAGGTTGCAGACAGACAGTGATGATCTGGTTATCTCCTTCTTATCAGTCACCAGCTCCTATTAGGATGTTGCATGTGGTTCCAGGACATTACCCATTTCCTCCTCTGTATATCAAAGCCTCCAGGTCCCCCTCCCTCCCTCCCTCCATCCCGCAGCCTAATTCATTCCAGATGAGCACAATGGGACATTTGATTTAGTGTGCAAAGACACATGTGTACAGCTGTGTCAGCTTGCCTCAGACAGCTGGCGCAGAGCTTCAGTACAATTTTTTAATCATGCTTTTGTTTATGTAATTAAGACAAAAAGGGAAAAAACGAACGAAATTACGGCACCAAGGACCGCGTTGTATTGTCCTCAGCTGCGGACCGATCAGATGCTTCAGTGTGATGTAGGCCCCGTCTTTATCGTAGCTCACGCTGTTAGCAAATGCTCACGCTTTAATGACATGCAGGTGATACCAATCATGTGGAAACTGCAGAAGGCCTTCCAAATGTTGTCAACACGCATGACAGCTCTCCCGGTGAATATATTTATGTTGAGCCTGTACTTTGGACCCTGCACAAGGGGCTCAAACGACCCATTGCAAAGGCCTAAATTCTGATATTGTAACTATCACGTAGTTCATTTTTTATCTGCCTTTTATTTAGATGTTGAAATAAAACTCGACTTGAAACACGAGCTACAAGTATGCAGAGCACGCCTCGTCTTCACTGCGCTTTTGTAGCCACCGAGTACTGATGCTTGTGTTCCTGTATTAGCTCCAAGCCGGGTGTGCTCTGGGCATCGAGAGGCAACATATACGTATGCACAGTATGCCGGTCTGGGAATGTCGATGTGAAAATCATATAGTCTCGTCTCCATTCAGTTTCTATTCACTATACCAAGTCCTCCTTTGTGCCTTCAGGCAGGGAATATCTATGCTGTTTTGTCCTGTGGCAGGCTCAGTGGTGCTCTACAACACAAATGCCTATAATTTCACAACCACAAGATAATGTATTCTTACCAACAGAGGATGGTCTAAAAGTGCTCAGACAGTTGCTCAGGCAGCTAATTTGGGAAAGATGCACAATATCCCTTTGAAGTCCTGCTTTAGAGCTAGCACTTCAAAATCCACCCCCTAGAAAACAGCACACACCAGCTTCTCTGTTTTAGTTGCTGAGAGGAAGGTAATGCTGCATTTTAGTAAGTGGAGGGGCTGGTTCAATAACAAAGCAATGCATGCATGAGGAAGTTTAAATAAAAGGCAAGAAAGTGGACTTTCCGAGTGTCTGATTTGGATGTCTCATTTCAAAGAGCCGTATTATTTTTCTCCTTGACAGACTGAACCATGTGGGGTATTTTTGTTTGTTTTTAGTGTTCAGCGTTCCCTCAGAAGATTTTTCCTCCAGTTTTTATTCATAGATAAGATGAATCATGCTCTCTGCAAGGGGTGAAAACATCGGCCGAGGCAGTGCAGAGACGGAAAGACCCAGTCAGTGTCTTTTCCACTGCAGCGTTTCAGAGATGGCAGAGATTATGGGAGGATAACACTGCACAACATGGCCGCCCCAAACCAGATCAAAGCAAAGACAATCAAAGCCAGAGTGAAAGCTACAGCAGTAAGCTCTTTTAAATGTCTGTGTACCCCCGCCCCAACTGTTACCCTCGAGTCAACTGTTTCCATCCCCAATCTTTGCACTTCTGGGACCGGCATAAGCCCCGTCTGTATGAATGCTGGACAGCGAGTCGTCCGGACATAAATCCTTCAAAGCAATGCAAACAGTGGGGTAAATGGCCTATGATAATGTTAAACCAGAGCGGTAGTGCTATAAAACCTGTGCAATGCCAGAACTGATAAGACATGACACTGGTCATAATCATTTATGGCGCTGGGTTAAGGCTATATGAGACCGTCATGACAAACGACTTGTCATGACTCATGTATGGTTTTACATGAAAGCGCACGACCACAGGGCTCGCATGGTCACAGATGAGTAGAAGTTTTGAACTTCTTTCTCACAGAGGTTAGCCTATGCAATGTAATGCAGACGGCAGAAATCCGTTGACACCTCCCCATACATCTTAAAAAGTCAAGCCTCCTTGACTTTTAAGCCTTTGACCTTTTACCTCCCTGACTTTTGTCCATATGTTTTTAGGTTGATGAATGCAGTTTTTCCACCTCAGAGACAGCCTTTGGTTTCAGTTCATTTCCAAGTGCTGCGACAATCAACATCAAGAGACCTGCCCGAGAAAGGTAATCCATCATAATGGACATTTATTCATCTTTATTCTTCGTCAGTGTGGGGTTAATGGTTGCATGGTAGTGCACTTTAAAAGGCCGGATTGTTTTGAAAATGCTTTCAAGTGCTGGGAGGAGGCTCCAGTGAACAAAGCTTGCATGGGTGTCAGTAGCTAAACCACTATTTTAATGCAGAAAGCTACCAAATTCACATTTTCATGAAGTGAACTGAATTTAAATTTTGAGGAACACAATCCAACCATGCAGCTCGTCGCTCGTAGACATTTTTAGCTCCTGATTTTGGTTTTCTGGTTTGCGTGTGGACCGAATGGTTGAGTCTCTCTGTTCTCAACAGACCCTGTGTTTTGAAACCATGAGCAGCTGTTTCCAGCAAAAAAAAAATCTGCCTGTGTGCAGTGAGAGCTGATTTATTCTTGTACTTGTAGAAAATGAAACATCTAGCAAGCAGAAAACGCTGATAATTTTTTAACAACTGTTTGTGAACAAAACAATAGTAAAGCAATTAGGTAATATTATTACATCATTCAGGTTACCAAAATAAAACCTCCACTTGAATGTCCATATTGCTGTGTAAGCTTGATTTGAAAAGCAAGTAGGCAGTTTGCTTCCATAACGACATGATAAAGCCTCAGAGCTGCATTTGTGTTGCTCCATAATATATAGTCCAACATCACTTAATGGAGTTTTAAACCTTTAAATCTGAGGTCTATTTGAACAGTTTTTGCACCCTTAGTTAACAGAGTCATTACAAGTTTCATATCCAATACAGTATCAGTTCATCACATATCTTCGCTTCAGGAATAAGTTACTCAAAAATTCCTCGATTTGCATGTAAGCTGTACTATACTACAAATATTTCTAATTTCAATGAAAAGAAAGTTATATATAGAATGATAAAGCATTGACATTTTAAAAAAACAAAATATATTGAGATGCATTTCATTGAACCCCATAAGGTTTATTATTTTGATAATAATCCATTGTCACGAGGAGCCAGCTCAGGTACTGAACTGATTCGTTAATGGAAAATGACACAACTATGTTTATATTTGCAAAAAAAAGAGCTTCCCAGCAGCAATGGCGTGCACTACATGAATTATGCTTCATAGAAACCCATGCTTTTAGCTGATTACTTTAATTTAATAATTCATAAATTACTGGGCGTAAAAAAGGAAAAGTTGTAATAGATAAACCAGAAGAAACACGTTTATTCTCATCTTAAATTTACAGTAAACAGTGGCTGCCAAGGCGGCAAGAAAACTCACTGACCCTTCTAAAACGCTGTTGTGTGCTCTGGAAAATGGCTGGCAGCAGCATAGAATATGCACGATTTGCTGAAAATGGGCAATGTGCAAAAATGCTGGCATGGTCCCGATGAAATATCTGTGCATTTCAGTAATGGCTCTGCACAGTTAGATGTTTGATTTCACCTCTGGGTCAGAGGTGACTCAGAAGCACCTCCCAGGGACAGGTTTACTTTATGGAGCGTGAATCAAATGTTTCACCTGGACCAGCAGCAGCAGCAGCAGCAGCAGGGGACAAACCGATATCAATTAATGGCATCGTGCAGATAACGACTCAGATCAAACACCCCACCTGACCTGGCATCGATTGTCAAAATCCGCAGGCAGCAACTTTTGGACTGCCAATATAACTTCTGTGAGGGATGAGGATGAGCATGCTGAGGGGGAAGTCTTATTTCGATGATGTTTCATCGATCTGTTTGACGTTGTGGGAGGGGTGGGGGCTTATACTTGGTTTGCAAAAGCTTTTCCGGTGATTCATTGCAAACATAGCAATATTTTGTCCTCCTAAGTGTCCTTGAACATTTCTTGCCGATGTGAATAAAAGCTAGTCGACAGCTCTTCATGGTGATACCGGAAATTCTATCGTATCTAAATGTACTATTCAATTAGCCCAGCAACAGGTCGAGTGGTCTGTTGGCTGGTACAAGTGTACAAGTTTCAAAAGGTTGGTCAAACAGTAAACAATGAACAGATGATAGTCGTCTTATACGATTATTCTTTGGAGGGTTTTTGACTGAACCGTAACCCTGTATTTTCTCAGTAGAGCACTCCGACTGCTGTTGCTTATTTTCCAAACCCAGCAAGCTTTTTAAAATTATTTTCATTATGAGTCTTATAAATCGAGTCTCTACAAATGTGACAGTACAATTTCTAACTTTTGTACTGCTCCGTTTTTTCCACTCCTTTGTTTTTCTGAGGACTGATTAAATGACTTTTTGGCATTAGCACAGTAGACTGTGGTTGTGTTTCATGCAAATAAAACGACTGCTGCCTCTGCTCTAAATATTTAGCCACTGCAGTCTTGCAGTTCATGCTCTGTGTCCGCTTTAATATGTTGTGACCGTGTCTGGACTTAAAATCCATTCAAATTATTACAGTTTTCAAATGGCTCTAAATTTTGCCTTGGTCATGAGAGAAAGTTTTGGCCTTAGGTACCAGTGTTCAGCAGGGATTGGCTTGTAAAATATCTTAGAATCAGAGCTGAGGAGTCTGTAGAGGCGTCTTTCACATATTGCTCAAGACATTGCCGACTCCAGGATAACTTTCTGGTCTTTCAGTATTCAGCTTGACTCCAACTTTCCCTTTGTAAATCAAAAATGTGGGAGTGGTATTCTCAGCTCATCTCAGTCTTTTTTTTTTGTAACTCTCCTGATAGCTCTGCTTCCGATGTTCAACATCTTTTTTTGTAGCCTAGGTCTGCCTGCTACCGTTGTAATTAAGACCAAGTATTATCAGAGCGGAATCAGATGAAAGGCTCATAAAGCACTGCCGAATTCAGACGTATGCCAGGGGCCAGCTCAGTTACAGACTTAATTCATATTCCCTTTGTTCCTCTCCAATCTCACAGAGGTCTTGAGGCAGCTGAAGGACTGTTGGCTCTAGTGGCAATATAGCAGGTATTAAATAGACCATTTCCAGTGTCACCATGTGGTGACTATAGGCTTCAAAGAGCCAACAATTTGCTATGAAATTAAACCAGGGAACAGTCTGGTCCACACGATGCTGTATATCATCAGTGCAATGAGAAATGTTATGATGCAAACATTTAGCACGGCCACATCAGAGACCCCTAAAAAACATTATTTTCCTGAAGATACAAGTCCGCTGTGGCAACGGTGTGAAAGAGTTATTTTCATTCGTGCTGTATATAAGTCATGATGTGTTTCCCGAGTGTGTGGCATGGACCAGGGTGCGCTACATCATTCGCTTTGCTTCCCCTTCTTGGCTCAAACCCTCTAATAGGCTGTTTCAAGTCTATTTCTGTAAACATGGCAGAAATTATGCTACCTTGCCTTGCAAGTAAAAGGATTCTGTTTGTGGGGCTTGTTTGGTATTCCAGTCATTCCCTACCAAACCATCTGGTGGCGGTCTATTCACTCTCCTAGGTGATCATTTCTCTTAGTGATGCTGTTGCCCTATCACTTGTTACCTCATTAAAAATGGTGATAATAAACCCCAAAGGCCATGTGCAATGGAATCATATTGATCTTCAAAACACATGCACATGCATATCCCCACCATCATAAGCATGCATGCATATAAATCCACAAACAAGCCCCTATAAAAAAAAACACTCAACTATTAAAATATTTCATTTCAAATCCCTCATAGTCCAGAACATTTGCAGGTGCTCATTCCACGCGAACTACAGAGACACAGTGGAGGCTGGGTTTTTCAAAACACAGACCAGAGAGGAATGTTTAATCAGCCAAGGTCACCGTGTGCTGCCGTGCACTGTTGTTGAAGGAGGTTCGGGGAGAATAGGGGGACCATCTCTCATCTGTATTCTCTTCAGATGGCTTGTGTTAGGAGGATCATGCAGATATGGGTTTTTTCTCTCTCTGAGAATTAAAACCCAGATGTCATGCTACCAGACACACACATCCTCGCCACAGTAGAATATTATTTATGGCTCTGTAGTCAGCATAACTAATGTCTCACACTCAGCGATCACTCACTGTGAACAATGCAAAAACAGTCTTCAATTTGAACTTGTTGGCAATAATCCAGTTCCACCCATGTACCTAAATCTATCTGCCCTCCCAGCCCTGCTCACACGCATGCACGCACTCACATGTGAATGTTAAAAATCAAACAATTTCACAGAAAGCATTCGAAAATAGTGGTTCTTTGGTTTTACTGGCACGGTGGTTCTATTTTTTGTGCGTTTTTTTTTTTTTCATGGATGTTAGTTTAAATGTCAAAAGCACTGAGTCGAAGGACTTTTACTGCACTGCATAAATATAGTGGGTTAGCCTATGCTTTAATAAATCCTTTACATAATGTTGAATGCACTGGAACACACCGATTTGCATAGGAATTTTTCAAGGAAAGTGTGAAAAGTAAATGCAGTTAATTAATAATTCCATACCAAGGTGACAAATGAAATGCTGCATCCACATTATATCTGCAGTACAAGATTACCTGTTCACTGTAAACACACACAGATAAGATGACAGGTTACATAACAGGAACTTTTCTCACAAAGACGTTTTTTTTTAACGTCTCTCTGTTTGTCGTTTAATGTCATTATTATTAATTCTTTTTTTTTTTTGCAGAGCGTCACTGTATCTGCAGATACATTTGACAAGTTAATACATTTTGTTGTGAGGCAGAAATCCCAGATCTGTCTTGGAGTGGAAATTGACTGCGCTACAGATATGAAGCAGCCGAGAGCCTTCTGCTGTTTTACATAGAGAACCAAGGCTTTGATGTCCCCCAATGAATTGTGCAGTAATAACTCTCTCATCAGAAGAGATAAGATCCGCACATCGCAGGTACAAGCAATGCAACAATATGACAAGAGTGTCTCACGCAGTATTTGTTTATGCTAATGCGCCAAAATAAATATGGGCAAGGGACCAAACAGCAGTTTAATATGTCTGTTCTATTGCTTTGAAATAATCTAGAACCTACAGTAATTATTTTTTGTGATTTCTACTTTACAAGGTGACTTCACCCAATAATACCCTATAATAGCCCAACCTCTTTTAAAACTACTGATGGGATTGTACAAGCTCGTGTGTGAACGTTGGATAAAAATACTAATGCAAAAGAGATGAGGGTGTTCATCATTTTAATGTTCACCATGGCATTTTTTGGCAAAACACATGGTTCTTTGGGGATCCTGTGAGTGAAACCCTTCTTGACTCTTTGCCCATATCACTGCATTCTCTCTTCTGCCATTATAACTCCTCACAATGGAAAAGCGAACCTGAGTCTGTGCCAGCCACCTATACTTAGAGCGGAAGACATTAAATGGAGACATACCTGAAGTGACACAAACTTGGCAGGGCAGAAATAGTTTCCAGATAGTTAATTAACCTCAGTGACTGGTACAGCAGCCTTGCGTGGCTGGTCAGTCGCAGCCTGCACTGGGATAAATACAACCAGTCATGTTGACATGCCACAGTTCATACATGTCATGTGCATACTGCCAGCCGTTACACTTTGTTTAGAGCTGAGTTCACAGGGTATTTTCATCAAGGAGGGGGGGAAAAGGTGCGTAGCCATAATGTTATGCAAACATACTAGAAGTCTCCCTGCCCATAATTAACTCAAGTAGTTTCTACAATGTTTGTGTAGACTAGTCATACAACTAATGACTTTAAAAATAATAAAATAATAATATGGTCTATATTTAATGGACCAGTTCACCCAAATTACATGTGCATACAGTAATAGTAGGTCAAAGGAATTTTCAAGTGAAAATGCCAACAATTCTCTTGTAGCTTGTTAATATTTTAATATTTGTGAGTTTTGTTAGTCGTCGGTGATAGAAAATGTAATATCTTTGAGGTTTTGACCAAAACAAAACATCTGAACATCTTCAGACAAAACAAAACATCTGAATATAAAAAAATTTGGTTGACATTCTTCACTTCAATATTATCTTGACAGTTTGTAGACTGAACAAGGATAATTGCAAATAATTTATAGATGCAGTCTTGAGTGAATCATTTAATTTCTATAATGGAATTTGATTAAATACATTATTGCTATACTCCTTCTGAAAGCAGTTTTAGTGCAGATAGGTAGTGAAAGCCATACTGACGTCTGAAGTATTGCAGTGGTTTGCTGCATGAAGTCCAGATGTCACTCTGCTGGGAATTCATGGAGAGAAAATGTCAAACTAGGAGGTGGCAGCTCAAAGTAACTATTAAGTCCACAGTGCCACATGAACATTCATGTTGCTCACTCCTCTGGTTTTAAACACTTCCATATTTCTCGTCACCGTCACACACGTAGCTAAGTTGACAACATTTTTGAAAAGCCGTGTCTCCATGTCAAAATGTCCATGAGCCGGACTGAGAGTGAAACATCTGGTGGGCAACACCTCACAGCTCCTGGGGAATGAACACAAGTCATCACATTTGTTAAAAGAGATTGCATATGTCAGAAAAGTGGAGGTAAAGTTGGTGGAATGAATCTCAAACTGGAATGAGGGAATGATGACACTGGTATGGCCGCAATCACACAAATGAATAGAAAACAGGTGGAATCGGCATGCACTCGCAGTTTTACTAGCGTTGATTTTTTTCCCGGACTATTTCCCAACCACCTTTTGAGTGGAGACTCCTTCGTTACACACATGGTTTTCTCAGCCTCAGAGCCGCCATTTAGCAGTTCCCACTGTATTCATGGCACTTTCCCATACCAGACTCATCGTCTTCGTTCAAATGCACAGGATTCAGACCTTTTTGTCAGCCGGAGTTCAGCACACAACTTCTGTTCAGTGCATGCTAAAGGCCTTCTGTCCAGACAGACAAAATGAAGGCAATATTTTGTCGCAATTTGTTGAGCAAACCCAGTCAGTTTGAAAAGGTATATTAGCGTGATATTGACGCCAAAAACAATCATGGCCAACATGTTGAATACCCCCAATTCTTATAAGCACCCCCAAACGTCCTACCCCCGCGTCCATTGCCTGACGTGTCTCTGTCAAATTGCACCCTTATATTTTGTTTTAACAGAGTTTATGTGATTTAAGAAACCCTAACAGAAAAAGACATGCGGTTTGTATTCTCATGGCTGTCTCGGCTTAAATGTCTCCAGACTCTTTCTGGAAGGGTAGTTTGGGGGGCTGATTCGCTGACGTTATTTACATGGGGAGGGTTTCGCAGCCTCCTCGTAGGCCAGAACATCAGGATTTTGGAATTTTTTGGCAGTGACCTACATCTGGATTTCTGCACTCGAGGGTGCCCCACCCCCTGACAGTCTCTCGCAGAAGCCTGTTTTTTCTCTTCCTCTGACTCACACTGCATCCCACACAACTGTGAATCTAAGCCGTCGAGTTCCCTGTCACACCTATCAAAGAAGAAGTCCAGTGAAGTCCCAAAACAACACTTCCTCAATGTGTCTCTGTTACACATGTTAAATCACAGGCAGAAGAAACAGAAAACATCCTTTAGGCCTTATTTTTCATGTGCTGTGTGTGGAGTAGTATGTGGGGCTCCCAATCTGGTTTTCATCCTCAGTGCCCCACCCTGGCTGAAATACAATGGACTGGGAGCAGGCCTGTGACTTTTAACTCACTCTGCAGATTCTATGCTCTGCCGCCAGTCTGGCCAATCTGCAGCCCAGAAAAAATCCCTTGATGTGTCAGCCAAAGCAGCTTTGAATCCAATCATAAGGCCATAGGTTCCCTTGCAATAGTACATCCATGTTCCTTCACTCAGACACAAGGACATTGCGTTCACGTTCAGCAATGTGGAAAAAGACGGAATGATTTTAGCCATGAATCTCATCTCCCAGAGTGATGCATTGCAAGACGCAGATAATTTAGTGAACCTTTTCAATGGTTAATCAGTGAACTCCCTGGTGTTTCTTTGGCTGGAAAACAGTTTAATGAATTCTCATTTTTTTGTCAGACGTTGAAATTCTAACATGATTTTTATATATAGTCAAATATATCAGCTGGCTTGTCGCCCAGGGTGTGTAATCAAATCTATATTTGTCTTAGTTATTTCCACTCTGTTGCTGAAGCACAGTTTTCCAGAGTGGAACCGGAATGGACACTTTAATTAAAGAAAGCTGGGGTGAATGAGTGAATGTCACTCTCTGAAAGCCCAGTTGTTCATCTGTAAAACTTTGAACTGCTGTTCTACAGAGCCCAGTGTCTCCGCTATGGGTTTTGAATGATTTTCTTGTTGTAGCCACCGTACAAACAAAGGCACCCCTGTAGATTTATGTCTCATCCCTCTCTCTCATATTGGACTCTGAGGGTTTTAAGGCTGTAATTAAATTCCAATCCCCACTCTCACTTCTCCACCGACTGTCCCTGTCTCTGTGGGAGGTTGAGAAGCTGGGTTTTACCGCCTGTTGTGGTTTGTTTGAAAGATCCAGAAATCTTTGGAAACCCCAGCCATCACAATAGAATTCACACATGTGGTGCAGAGAGAGAAAGAAAAGGCCTGTGCTCGTTCACAGACGGAGGACTGGTGTGACATCCGGTCTGGCCCGAGCATTTGAGACATTGCAGCATGTGTGCATGTCTCACCCCACATCCTCACCTCTGCCTGTGAACTGCAGGATTTGAGCATTCTCATGTCAAAGTTAGGGATTGCCATTCCAACACGTTGCTATTTCATGCATTACGATGGTGCTTTTCGGGTGTTAAGACGCCCTTATGAATAACTCAATCATTGTACCTATCAAAGCTTTCCCTTACCAGACGGCCACCCACTGCCAATGCACAGATTGCTGGAATCGGCCCATAGCATGGCCAACACACTGGAATCAGCTGCAGCAGCAGGCTGTCAGTTGGGACTCCTGACAGCGATATGAGGGGCTAGACTGAGCAAGTCCACTCCAGCAGGGACCAGCGGGAGAGGAAGGATGAGTTCTGCACCACTGATCCAGAGTGACAGTGATGGACAGGTTCAGAGAGGAGAGCTGATGGCCAAGGTTTTTCTCCTGTCTGAACAGCGTTTGGAAAGATGGACATGGCGGTCGCAAGGCTTCAGAGTCCAAACAGGGTGGGTGGGTGTGTGTGTGTGTGTGTGTGTGTGTGTGTGTGTGTGTGTGTGTGTGTGTGTGTGTGTGTGTGTGCGTGTGCGTGTGCTCATGCGTGCGTGCGTGCGTGCGCGCGCGTGCACGTCTGGCTGTTCCAGAGTGTAGATGTGGGTGTGCATGCATGCATGTCAAATGGTCAACCAGAGCAGTAAATGTGAAAAGTGACAGTGAAATCTGAGACAAGAACCTTGTTTATGTTCAATTTTAGACGGAGTGATGTAATCAATACATAGGATGTGGTGTAAAACTACAGCAGGCAACTCAATGCTCCCTAACTTTTTTTTGTACAATTAAAAATGCCCAATATTAAATAAAACTTTTTTTCCTGACCGACAGTCATTTTACTGTCATGAGCAAAATAAAGCAGCAAATTCTCACAAATGAGAGGAGTAAACCAGAAAATGTTTGGCATATTTGCTTGAAAATGATTATGATTACTCATCTATTATCAAAATTGTTGCAAAAATATTTTTCCTGGTGATAATCAACTAATTGTTTCAGCTCTATGGTACAACAATTTATGAAAAAACATAGCCCAAGCCTGTGCTGAAGCTGCAATTACTGTATAAACGCCGTTAAGAGAGGGACACAGTTGTTCTTTGGGGTTTGGGAAATCAGCTCTGTCTTGTTAAAAACCTGTTATTCGTCACAAAACATGTTTCTCCACAGCTCGTGCGTCGTCGAGAGTCAGGGTTCCCTCTGACAAGTAATTACGTCAAGAACAAACGTTCCCAACGGCAGCAATTAATGTTGAACTCATAATACACAACGATACCCCCAGGCCCTGGATCTAATATGAACACTGGCACCCCTTGTTGTGCCGTTTACCCAGTTGTCTGCTTTGATGACTCTCATACTTGCACAGTTCTTCTTATTAAGTTGCACGCATGTGTGTGCATGTCTCAGTCACTTGCTCTCAATTATTTTCTCTATGTCCTCAATTCTGGTGTCTTTGAGATGGATTGCATGTCCTATAATAGCCAAGGACAGGAAATAGAACTCATTTTCTTTCTATGGGAACTTATTTTTTCAGACATATACATTATCGATCGCTACAACTTCAGGATGCAGCCCGGCTGTATTTTCTTTTTATGGTGAAATGAATCTTCTTCCTTTTTCCATGACTTCTCCTTCAAGATTTGCAGTTCCTCCAGGAAATACATTCAGAACAGATCCCTCCTTACCCCCTCTGGAAATAAGCGAAAACACAAGCCCTTTCCTCCCCATTTTTCCTGGATGCCTCCAAGGTCTCCACTATATCTCACACAGCCGCGTCCAAGTTTGAATTATGTTTAACACAATTCAACCACGGTCAGGAGAGCTTTCAAAATCAATACATGATAGGCTCGCCCAGAAAAAATGACCGCTGCATCTGCCCGGTGTGGAAGATTGACATGCAGCATTTGGAGTCTGTGGTTTGAGGGACGGCTTCCTCTTGTGCGTGAGGTGGTCAGAGACAGCTCTGGGTTTGGGCTTTAGGGGCTTTGTGAGGTTGTTAAAAATGTTCCTGCTCACTTTTCCAGCTGCAGCCTTTTAACGGTGCATTAAACGACAGTTACCCCCCGAAAAAGTCACGAGGGAAAACAAGAAATGCCATTTGAAAATCAAGGGAGGGTCAAGAACAATAATTTTTCACTACTCGTTCTTTTTTTCTCTCTTCTTTTTCCTACTATTTTTTTCTTACGGTTGTTTCGGATTTGCAAATAGAAAAAACAGAAGCGTCATGAGTCATTGTACATAGGAAAAAGATTGTTCCAAACCCCCACCGCCCAGTTCTTAAGAAAGAAGCCCCTTAAAATACACCAGTAATACTAAACTACAAAGGCATTTTAGATGTTTATTTTAATTTTGAACAGTTACAGTCTAAACACTCTTAGATTTACAGACAACATTTTTGGGAAAAAATGTCCCCTAGCAGCAGTAAGCACCTACAGCCCTGCTAAAAGCTCTGTGAGGCCACAGTATACTCAGAGAAAGTGGTTGTTTGCACTAAATGCTAATGTCAGCATGCTAATGCCCACAGTGGCCATGTTAACATGGTGAGGTTGAGAGTATAGTGTTTACCATGTCAGCATGTTTGGCGTGTTAGCAAACACTCGCTAAAACTTAAAACGAGGCAAATCCATGGCTGCTCATTATTTTTGTCACAAACCAAATTAGGCCATTACGTTGTTGCGATATTTCACTGAAAACCACAAATGCTAACCTCGTGGTGGTGCCAGAATCGTCATCGGTTTCCATCATGTGTGGACTAAACTGCAGCACGAAGCCAAAAATGCAGCAACGACATATTTAGTCAGGCCAGAATGTAATTTGTTTATTTTACGAGAAAACACAGCTGCAAACAAAACCAAACTAGAGCTAAAGCAAGAGGGCAAAGTTAATGAGAAAGCCACAGCTAGCCTTGACTGCAGCTAAATTGCTAAATTTGTCTCTTCATCCTTGAGTTATTGAAAAGGCGTTTTTTTTTTCTGCAACTTTATGCTTCCTTGGTGCAAAACAATTCATATGATGCTTTAGAATTTAGAGTCTAGATTTTGGCCACATGATGGACTTGACTTGACAATGACTGTATATAAAGATGGAAGATGAAAACCATGGTGGCATGCTGCAGTATGGGTCATGAGCAAAGCCCTCTCCATTTTAGCAGAAGTTCATGCCAAATAGTTGCAACATCCATATGTGGGATATTCTGGCTTCATTTTTGTACAGTGGGGGGAAGAGAAGGCATGTAATCCATCTTTATTTACATTGGTCATTGGTTCAAAGTCATATTTACAAGATAGGGTCTACTTTGTGTCAATTGGTAATTACTGTAAGAATCTGAGCAGACAAAAAAATCACGTGGAGTCCCTCAAGGGTCCATTCTTGGGCATCTTCTATTCTAGATCGTAGGACTGACTACAGTCCATTGCACTCACTGAAGAAGTGTTTTGACTAAATCAATGAGTGGAGGTGCCCGAATTTTCTACAACTGAACAGACAGAAGGTTTAAATAATAGTTTTTGGCCAAAAAGAAAAATAGATTATAAATCAGTGCTCATCTTAAATCTATTACTCTAAAATCTACAAATCAAGCCAGATATCTTAGTTATGGACTTAGAACCCAAATGTCATCAGACACATGACGGAAATTATAAAATTCGCTAAACAGAAATATTGGCCGGATTCCTGCATGGAAGATACAGGAGAAAACTGTCCATGTCTTTATTTTCATCAGGCTGTCGTAATGGTGTCTTCACGGGTCTTAGTGAAAAATCAACCAGACAGCTGCAGCTCATCCAGAATACTGCTGCCAGAGTTCTCACTAACACCAAGAAAAAGTGGAGCACGTTACACTGGTCCTTAAATCACTGTACTAGCTTCCTGTGTGTCAGAGGATGGATTTCAAAATCCTATTACTTGTCTACAAAGCACTAAATGGTTTGGGCCTAAATACATCTCTACTTGTACACTACGAAGTATCCAGACCCCTGAAATGACCTAGGACAGGTTTACTCTCTCTTTCCAGAATGAAAACTGAGCAAGGTGAAGCAGCTTTTAGTGTCTGTGCTCCCCACAAGTGGAAGAAGCTCTCTGAATACTGAAGGTCAGCTAAAACTCAGTCAGTTGATTTACATCAGGCCTATAAAACACTATTGGTTGCTGCTACTTACTGAACATACATAACCACTCTTTCTTTAGCTATTTATGTTCTTGTCTTGCTTTTGCTATTTATTTATTTCAAATGTTGTCTAATTCATTTCTAACTCGTGGTAAATGGAGAGCGCATCAGATGTATTAGACATGCTTTGATTTAGAATTGTTAGAAGAGATTCACTACTTCTTAGACATCAGAGAAAACAGCTCTCCCTCAAGGTCACATACTGCATAAGTATTTATATTTATAGATATACATTTATTATTTATTCAACCCGGGGAAAAAAACTTTTGCCATAGCTGTGTCCTTCTCATATTTCTTTCCAAACATTTCATTCAGTTAACGTCACAATAAGGAGCATTCACTTCCTCAGCACTCTTAAAGCCGACGAGACCTTTGTCGAATTAGAAAAAGAAAAGTGTTAAGAAAAATAGAGAAGAGGGTACACATCCAAGGCTCTGACCACAGTGGGAGATTTTCCTTTATGCATTTACTGAAAATGCCTTTCTTACCCTTTTTGCTCCGGTAAAGTTGAAGATGTGCTCCTGAAATGCAGCATATCATTTATAGTGCTCCTCCTCAAGAAGTTTATTTCAGGAAGAAAAAAGTGCAATGTGACCAAGGCAGGAACAAGTGTTGTATTGCGCTCTCAATAGACTGAAATGTTAAAGACGTGTGCAGGCTCAGGGTGAAAACTTGGAGATTTCTCAGACTGCCTCAAGCCCTTTAAGTCTGATCTCTCGCAGAACAGAGAACACAGAGCTGCAGTGACTTTCCATAAAATATCATGGTTTTCCTCCTGTCGACTTCTGAATGACTTTTCTCTCTCACACTGCTCCAATGGGGGGAAAAAAGACAAAGAGGATTGCTTCTGAAAAGCACAGAAGCAGATATTTGCCCTGTATCTATTATTTATTTTGCATCAATAAGATTCTTTCTTTCTATACAGAAAAACAAGCAAGTCAGAGTGAGCCTGCCTGCTATTTACCAATAGATCCGACTCGCATTCATCCAGTCGTTCACTATCAGGAAAAAAAAATAAATCAGCATGTCTTTCTTCATATCAGGTGTAGAAGACATGCTGAATGACCTAAAAAGCACACAGTCTGGTTGCCAATACATGAAGTGCAGGTGATATTGGCCTTTTGGAGAGGCTAATATTTATATTAGCCTCTCCAACAGGCCAATATCATCTACTGTAGACGCCAACTGTCTTCAAAACGTACAGATTAAAATACTGAAGAGGGTACTTTATCACTATCAACCACAGCATCGCCATTTACAACAAGCACATTTTTTAAACAATACGTTAAGATAACCAGCATTTACTGATTGCATTCAAGTTGATCTTACTATATATATTTGTTTTCACACCCTCCTGATGTTGCTAAATTAAACATCTTTCTAAAAGACTGAGGGTAAATCTGCGTGGTTAGTCATGAATATTTCACTTTTTCTGTGTCTTTATTCTCTGACTATTATTTGACCTAAAACAGATTTGTATTGCAGAAGTCACGAAAACGGCCAGTATTGTGTTTGCTGTTTTTTAAAATGTTTTATTTTGACACAAAAGAAAGTGATGAATCACAGGTCGGGTGACACAACTCTTCTTCCAATCGGCCCCGGCGACCCGGAGTTGCCAAACGTCTGGTCCGCAGTTGGACCCCTCTCAGAAAGGTGCCTTGCTTCCAGACAGCTGAGGAGCTTCCTTCTGAATTTTGATCCCCACCTGTCGATAAAAGTGTCACAAATGTTTTCCAGACCGTCAAATCAAAGTGTGTTCTGTGCAGCGTAGCGTGGTGTAGTGAATCTGCAGACAATTTCGATGAAAAGACAACAAAAAGCTTATTTGAAATGAAACAAAATAACACTGTCAGAAAGTTTAGATAGCAAAATCATCCCCCCCAAAACATTCTGTTGTGTTTTTTTTCCCCTCTCTGTGTCCATGTGTTTGTGGGTGGTTTGGAGCATGTGTGTCGGTCTTAACCCATAAACCAAATATTTTGAAGAAATATGAACCGTTGTTGATTCAGTCTGTAGCAAAGGTCATTGAGTGTCTACAAGAGAGCAACAGTAAAACATGTCACCATGCGAAGCAGCTCATAACATCACAGCTCCGCAGTTTGCAAGCTGAAGCTAAACCATTATTAAACTTTCTTCCTTCCTTTCATTCATTTTTTTTTTTTTGAACCCACCACTTTGAATTTCAAATCAATGGCCCAAGAAAACATTGCTTTGGGCGTCCTTTGAATGCAACTTCAAGCATGACATTGATTATCTTGGCTTCATAATTATCTCCACATGCTACTGTATCCCTGTATTCCTCATTCAGTCGAGGCTCTGCACATCCTCGCTGAATGATGATGGCAACTGTAAGTAAATTAGCTGTGAGCAAAGGCCTTTTAAACAAGGCGTCCGTCAAAGACTTCCCGCTGTTCAATGGTATGAATTATCTCAGTGATCCCACAGCGAGGCCGGCGTCAACAAAAGAATGACACACTGACACGGCTACTGTCAGTCTGAAAAATCTCCCGAGCTCCGCTTCCGCACTAAATCGTTCAGTTCCTCTGTTTTGCACTTTAAATCTGACGCAGATTTTTGAAGACACGGATCAAGCCAGCGGTTCCTCATTTCATTGTTTTGTCTTTTTTTCTGTCCTTGTAATAGATTGGAAATGCAAAATAGGCACAGATGTGTTTGTGTAATGGTGGGGCTTTCATGTAAATAATGGGTGTACAGTTTCAGAGATATATAGAAAACATCTGTGTGAATGATCAGTAATTATCACTCTGAAATTCCACTGAATAAAACAAGAACATGGCTTTTTTTCCCCACTCCTTGAAGCATTTATATCCCGTGCTGTGCATGATTCAATAAGAGGGAAAGAAACCTCTTTTTCTTATTTTTCAAAGATTTTCCTGTCCAGGCTGTCTTTGACAATGCTGCCTCACTGAATTGACATATCAAAAGGCACTTTGAAGTGGGACATACAATCAAAATGACCATATTTTATGTTAAAATGTGCTTCTCACGTTTGAAGGAACGCCTCACATGTTTCACTGGAGTTTATTCACTTTATTTTTTTTCTCCCAATGCTGCATTTTTTAAAAATTACAATCATTACATTTTGACGCAAATGACCAAAAAAAAAACTGTGGGACCAATTGCTTTAATATGGGGAAATTCCTCTCTCGAGCTTTTGACTAATAACAGTCATATGTTGTGTTTGTGTCTGCAGGGAATGCATTGCAATTTCTTTTTTTCTTTTTTTTTACAGAGACAACCCAACAAAAACACAGGCCTGTGTTGAGTGTGTACTGTATAATGGGTGTGACACTCTACCTTAGTCCAGCTCTGAGGTCACTGCCGCGGTTTCCTACGAGGTACGACAGTTTTACAACTGCGGGGCTCAGACTCGGATTGTTTCTGACACGTTAGACTGCTGCTGTGCTCCATCTTTCTCCTTTGACGCACGCACACACGCACGCACGCACGCACACACACACACACACACACACACACTAAGAGGCAAGAAATGATATCAAGTCTTTCTCAGCCAGACTCAAAGAGGACTCTTGAGCATATTTTCAGGCTAAAGTCTAAATCTCTTATAATAGGCGTCTTTGTGGACGTCAAGGAGGAAGCCCATGTTTTATTTGAAAAAGCCTCCCGTTGGATGGATCTAGTTGTTTGGTGAAATCCTGACAAGCATTAAAACAACAAACTATGACTGTCAGAAGGCTGAAATGAAGAGGAAAAAAAAAATGAAGCTAAATGAAATACTGCCGTTGGAAGATTATGCAGAAAGCGGCTAATTTTAACAGCACAGCAGGATCTTCAGAGCAACATTTTGTGGTTGCTATATTGGTATGTGCAGCTCACACACTCACATCCGCCCCACAACACAGCCTGTAAGTACTCCATCCAGTGTGGGCCACGAAATGTGACAGAACCCGAGTTCGTCTTGTCGTGCTGTTTTCTGCTGGCAGGAATGCTCGGCCTTTACCGGAGCTTTAAATGCACGCGGAGAAGTTGAGTCAGCCAAGGCCACGCAGTGTTGTTCGGAGGGATGGCGGCTGCAGCGCAGGAGCGATTCAGATGTTCTTTATCTTCCTGCTGCAGAGTGAAATGTAGAGGAATGTAAGCTGTACATTTACAGAGGCCCTGAGGAAATATAATACTCCTTCTGCATTGTGGCTTTGTTAATGTAATTATGCATAGTTCCTGCACCAGCTAAGGAAAAAGATTACTATCCACGAATATAAACATTGTCCTGTGAGAACACCATTGCATTTTAATAATTACATTAATTTTTTTTTTTTGAGCAAGACGGTGGCGGAGCGGGTCGAAAAACTTGGTTCATGATAATACATTACTAATATTCATTCTGTTTTTGAGAAAGTTTGGGGATAAATCATAAGGAACAAATTAATCACTTTTAAGTGCACACACTCACGAGTATACAGTGCAGGCTACATTCACACACACCGCATTTCGGCCCAGGCTCTGTGATCTGATTTTGAATGCAGCATCTTGTTTGATGTCTTTTTGATGATGGACATGAAATAATGTCCAAATCGCCAGAGGCTGCAACATCAAACAGATGCAATTGAAAACACGGTAATGTCTTCTCGGACTGAGCCTTATTGGGCTTTTCATTTGCCTCTGCCCCATGGAATCTGGGCTTTGACTGGGAACAGATAAAAGATGAGTTGATATATGTAGCACTTTCATCTCCAACAAACTTTGACAACTTTTTCATTTTGCAACGCAAACACCGCATGGCTAATACGCCGCATCGTAGCATAATCAGATAATGACAGACGGTAATATGACGGAAACTCCACGAGAAGCCAAGGGTGGAGGGCAGCAGCTTTGAAGAGGATGATGGGCCACACATCACTACAGCGGGATAAGGAGAGCGCACAATGTGCTGATCTATGTATCCCCCCCAGTCTTATTGGGGGAAAAGGATGTGACCATCTACAGTATGTATTGTTCAATTTCAGAATCCAATGTTCTTTCAGATCATAGGCTGAGAGAGCTAATACAGAGCACAGGTGACTTAGTGATAATGAACCAATATATATGCATCACGCAAAACCGATCCTTATGCTCGGGAAAGGGAGCTCAGCTCATCACAATTTTTGTCTGTTATGAAAATGCAGACGGGGGAAACTTCTCCCCTGCTCGCGGTGACATCACACTCACCCCGAAGGGTTAGTCTCATGCGCGGCCCGTTGTGAGCTGCCATGTCGATTCCCCGGTGATTGTAATAAGGGAGCCTTCATAGACAATGCCGCACCATCCCCCGGTGAACCGTGAATGGGTCGTCAACTTTGCCCTTCAATTTGATTTATAACTGAACGGAAGCCAAGTTTCGACATAATTTACGGAGCGATTTGGAGTCGCTCCAGGCTCTTGGGATGGCTCTGTGTAAACTGAGAGGCTGATGATCGGACAACAAGGCAGAGAGCCACAGTGGACTCGGAGCTTTGCCTTGGCCTCCACGTCAGCCTCTTGACAGCAAACTGGCACCATGCTCAAAGTAATAAAGTGCACCACCCACATCCTGAAGTGACTGCATGTGTTGTATGTCTGCAGAGTGTCTGTGTGGTCAGTTGGAGCCGAACACTCCTGGAAAGCCAAGCGCAAAATCTGCTAAATCTATGATGTGACTTTCCTTCACTTCCTTCTCCTTCTCGGATGATGTGCTACAGCTCAGCACGCAGCAAATGATTTGGACACAGAGACTGATCAAAAATGATTATGGCCCGTCCTATTAAACTTGTAATTAATTACTGTCATAAAAGACGAGGGTAATCTTCATTTTTTACTATCGTTAAAAACTCCCATGAAAAAGGAAAAAAAGTAATAAAAAAACAACAATGAACTGATGCCACTACAACAAGGATGGATCACTAAGAGGGGAAAGTGTTAACAACATATCATTTGAGTCTATATCATTTTAATTATCTGAAATTTGATAGAAATTTGCAAGAATAACATCAACTATGACCAGTGCCCCATCCTCCATCTTGCGGCCCAGTCTTGTAGAGTGGGCCAAAGACTCGCGTTGTGTTTGTTTAAATTTATCTTATTTTGTTGTAATGTTGTGTTTTATCAGGCCACTTTAATTTTTCTGTAACACTCAGAAAGCCTCAGGCAAGGTCGTATTAATCAATCATGTAGGCGTATGACTATCAACATCTCCGACAGTTCATTGTCGAATCGTTCAGTGTACATACTTGCCACCAATTGTAACATGGAAGCAGCAAAGCTGCATTTATGAAATGAATATTGAAAAAACAACAATAATGGCCATCACTATCTCCTGAAGCCCAGGGGAACAAATTCTGAGTTGAGTTTACAATCATAGAAAGGCAGCAAATATTCACATTTAAGAAGACGATGGTTGTACCAAAACATTTATGGTATTGAAAAGCATTGATTGCGTAATTAACTAATAATCTCTGGTAGGTTTCTTTGTGCCTGATGAAATAATACGTGGCAGGACAATGGGGATTTGTGGCCCCAACAACAATTGGTAACTCCAGGGCCCATGCAGCCATGACCGACATCACCAGTAATACCTATGCAGCCAAAGCCTGGCTTAGCTTATTAGCTTAAAACAATGTTTGCATGTTCTGCTTTGATTACAGCAGGGATAAAGATTGTTTTTTTGACAGCAGTGTTTTTTTTATTTGTTTGTTGTGATGCTGAGTTTAAAATGGTGCAATGATTACTTGGTGATTGTGAGGATTGCAGCAGTGTTTCAGTGATTCTGCTGCTGGAAATCCGTGTCTTGACAAATATTCTTTTATTTATTTCTGTTTGAATAAAATTTGCTAAAATTACAGTACAAATAAGTGACCAGTTTTAGACGGACAGACCAACACATTATTAGTTTTGGTCCTTTTTTCGCGATTGACAATAACAAAAACATACAATACCGTCAGTCTTATCATTTAATTGTCATTTTTACATGTGGAAATCTTGAATGCAAAACGAGAATAAGCCACCAGACATCTGGGAACAAGAAAACAAATTCACATTTATTTGATATCAAACAGGAGTCGATTTAAATATCAGCTGATGATGGGCTCTTACAAAAGAAATAAAATGAACCTAATCAGTGCTGCAACAACTTTTCACACTTTCCAACCACAGACTTCCCTCCCGCCACATTTTTTTTCTGAATAGTTCAGTTAATAAATTAATTAGTGTCAAAGGATGAAAAATGTCCGCAAAAACTGCAATATCGCATTGACACGAACATACGTCTTTAAACCTGACAATTTCTTTCAAGTAAAATAAATTACACGAGAATCCAATTCCCTCCCAAATCTGTGCATGGCCCGGTGTTAACAAATATACTACTGGCAAAAACTCATCAATCATGAAAGCAAAAGCACTTCACAAGCAGAGACGTGAGCATGATTTTATATGGACTGAAATCTCTCAAAACTTTTTTTTTTTTTTTCATATGCAAACATACTACAATGAGTCAAGTGTGAGGGGGAAAAAGCACATTTCCACCATTTTGATTAACCTTGTCTGAAGAATCTTATTAACATTGAAAGGGTATAACTACTGAATGGTTGCCATTTCTTTTTTCTTTTTTTTTTCTTTCGTTCTTTTTTTGTACTTTTTACACTAGTGGTACAGCAAAATATATTTTCTTTAGCTGTTACTTTGACAACAGTTAAATGTGCAATAGAGAAAATATAAGGCCTGAGTCTGAATTAGTGGTTTCTTAACTTTACAGTCTTGACTGTGTATTGGAGCCACACTAGTTCTAGTTCCGTACTTTATGACTAAAAAGACCCTGGTTCAGCAAAGTCCCCCAGGAATATGTCAGGAGTTTCATATTTCTTTACTTGGAGTTTTTTTTTTCTTCTTTTCCATCCCTTATTCTTCAATTCTTCTTTCAGTACAACAGAAATGAGACAGAATTATCTGTGACACAGCAGCCTGTGTGTTATTCTCTGCACCTCTTTAGTCCAACAGCAGAGCTTTTCACAGTCCACATTTGTCTGGCATCGCATGGACGTGTTTCGTGTGTTAATGAGATCTGTGTGCAAAAGTCATTTATTCATTCCTTTTCCCACCCAACAGCATTTCACTTCCTGTTCTAACAGGAAGAGCATGCGGAGTGCGGAGCCAGACTCGCCGGCTTGCTTGACATCAACCAAAAGTACCCATCTGTTAGAACCTGTGCAAACAAAGACGACCCGCTCAGAGGCTGGTAATGAGCTGCATTTGTCCATCGCTGGGTGCCTCGCCCTCCTGCGCGCAGTCTTCGTTGTTGGGTGAGATGATGCACCCGTCACTGGTGCCTCGGTTTATGTGGTAGTAGGACAAGGGCTGCGGTGCATCGCCGAGCTCAGGCATGCTTTTATGATACGCGTCCTCGCTCTCGCTTCGAGGCGAGGGGGAGAGCTCATCCTCCTCCTCCTCCTCCTCCTCCTCTGGGGGGTACGGCAAAGCTGAAGGCGAGGGTGAGTCTCTCAAGTTTGGCATGCTGGTGTACAGGGAGTCTCTATTATTGTTGGGTGAATGGGAGCCCGTGTCCTCCATTGTAGTAACAGTCTCAGAGCCATGGCCACCTTGCCCCTCCAGGCGCCTGGGGGCCTTCTGGTTGCTGTAGAGCAGGGAGTGAGTCCTCTGAGGCAGGAGGGGGGCCTCCAGCGCCTCCTTGTGGTGGGGGTGCAGGAGCAGCTCCAGGGTGGTGTGGCCTCCTCTTCCACTTCCTCTCTGGGGGGATGAGGCCTCGGCGTGATCCGCCACGATGGCGTCATCCTCGCTGCCGCTCCCGCCCCCTCCTCGGTCCACTGTCACTCGGGTCTGGGGAGGCAAGGCTCTATCCCTCTGGGCGTCACGACCTTTGGGGGCCCCGCGGGGCCTGAGGTTGTTATGGACAATCTCAGATATGATCATCTTCTCAAAGGCGACATCGTCCAGGTTGAGGGCCCCCAGGTCACCGGCGGCTCGAACAGCCACGGCCTCATAGTCGTCTTCTCGCAGGGAGTAGCTGTTGTTGAAATTGCCATTGAGGGGGAGGGTGTCCATGGCACTGATGTCCCTGCTGTTGCTCAGTGAGTGCTGTCCTGCAAGGAAGGGCAAAACGAGAATGTGAGATATCATCTTTTTTTCTCCTTTTGATAAAAACAAAACAGTCTCCACCACACCATCCACATATACTTGATACTGCTCAGGACACTTCACTCTTGTGCTCTTTAATCTCTGGATTAATTTCAATTTCATCCAGATACAAATAAAACGTTAAAAATCTGAAGATGAACCCAATTGGCTCTCCAGCATGTCCATCGTCATTACGGCTGAATATCCATAAAGCCAATGTAAGAAATTATCCTGAACAATATTGGAGAAATGAGAACAGGCGATGACGTCAAACTTAAAAAAAAAAAAATATATATATATATACTACAGCAACACGTTGTAAAGTAGCTCATGACCAGGTCACAACACAGACGCATACAAGAAGCAACACACAGGATGGGAGGAAAATAAATAAATAAATGCAAGCGGATGAGGAAGCGTTGGGACATTAACAATGAATACAACATTCCACCTGTTTTCAAAGAAGGCAAGACAAGAGAGTAATGTGGAACACAGATGGCCAGCCACCTCTCTGCACTGGGGCCCCACAAGCACAGCAACAACCCCAACACACCACGACAGACAGGCACGGTGCAATGACTCACTTTGCCACCACTCACATCAAGTGTGTCTGCTCAGGCTATCTGGCCTAAGAACAGCTGATGTGCAAAAAAGTAAAACAGATGCTTCTTTTCAATTGCAGCAGAAACAACAAAATCACCGAAATAAGACAAAAGTGGAAGCTCGTGACATCCAGCCTGGATTCAGTCGATCAGATTGTGTCCTTGCAATTAACTATAATTTAGCCCGTGGGATGCTTTGCACAAATTGTCCGAGGTGGAAGGAGAATGACAGCAAAATGATGTGTTTATCAGTTTGAGAGAGCTTAAGGACAAATAGAGGACGACTGAATCCTGGACTCAGCAGGTGAAAGGGTTCAGCAGCAAGCATTTTTAAAAGGTCTGCAGTAAAAAAAAAAGGAACATTTCTGAATGACACATTTGTTTTTTGTTTTGTCCAAAAGTACATCTATCAGTAGTATGTGAGAAACACACTCACACTCAGAGCGGAGTACAATCATTCTGTTCAGCCCCCTGACTAGGCTTGGGTAGCGTGATGAGAGTGAAGGGGGCTAGTTATATGAGCTTGTGATACGAGGGGTTTATTTACAGCGTACGCCATGTGGCTGTATGTGAAAGGCTGACATTTTGTACGGTGTCGTCACAGCCAGTCGTTACACACAATAAAAGGGAAACTGAAGTCGAGGGTTTCAAACCAATGTGTCAGAGAAAGGATGATAGCAACTGAAAAAACCCCCCCCACCCCACCCAGTGAAAACAACATCAAAGACATTTCTAAAAAAGCGTGGAGCGCAAACGGGCAAAAAAAAGAAGGATGGGTCGGATTATTAAACACTTCTCTGAACCGTACTTCCAAATTTGCTTATGCACAGGCAGTGATTTTGTTTCAGACAGGTATTGTCTACGGGGGGAGGGGGAGGGGGGGGGGGGGTGATGTGAACAGAATTCAACTGGACACAGCGACAGCTGCACTCTGGGAACCGTTCCAGCAGAGATTCATCCAAGATGTTCTCCTTACAGATTTTACTGCATCGGATGAACATCTGCAGAGTATTACTTAGTATTAATACACTCATAATAGAAGACACACGCACACACGCGCGCACACACACACACACACACACACACACACACACACACACACTCACACACACTTTCGCAGGGAGCTAAATGTAATGACTATAGCAGAGGACATTTTCAAAGAGCTTATGTTAAACTTGACAGTCTCTCGGCACGTATTTCATACTCGGCTGGTGATCTTCACACCGGGTTTTGACATTTGTGTGTCATACCGCTGCCTGCTCTACACAAACGGGTTTCCATATGTTTAAATTTCCCCTGTTTGTCACCAGGCTGCTTGATCTGCTGTTAAATGAGCGTAGGCAGCATTCCCTCCGATGCTCCTGTGTTTAAACGCGGCTTAAGTACCGCAGGTTCACCTCAGGGGGAGACGAGGTCTCTTCCGCAGGTAACGGAGACGTTTAAGCCGACATTCGAAATTACCCGCTGATTGAAAATCGCGAGGCTGTATTCATCTCCTGCGCTCAAATGTTAACATGCAATTATCCTACAATGATTAAGCAGGTAAACATTTTAGGGTAATAAAGCACAAGCTGTCTGCACACACACACACAGACTGCTGCGTCTGGCTCGGCTGCCGCTGAGCTCGCAAAAGAAAGAAGACGGAAAAAGAAAAAGGAAAAAAAAATAATCATGAAATGTCTTTGATTTTTCTGTGCAGACATTGTTTGGTCCCAACCCGGCTTCATTATCTCTGAGTGTGAAGTGCTCTCATTGTGCTGTAAGCGAGCTCGCAACACTAGACAAGACCATGATGGCTGCAGTAGGTTCAAGCAAAATGTTACCGCAAATCCTCTCCTTACTCCGCTTTCGCCATACTGCTGTTTTTGTATATTCCCTTTTATCATCAAATGCCTGTGAATATCTGAGGGCTATGACTCTTCCCGCATTGCGTCATGTGGTCCTGTTTTATTTTTTAAAAAAATTGGGTTTCTTTTGCTCTGCCAGAGAGGAACTAGGTCACCATAAACACTGACATGATTTAAATCCAGCTTGGCCAGATTTGAAGTAGAAAATGTAATGACCTTTACATATATGATGTAAATAATATCAACCCTAAGGGAAAAGGCTTAAATGATCTGGACCAACATGTACTGTAAAACTCATACCCAACAGAGAGGAATTCCCACATGTCTGCTCTGTGGCGCAGATAAGATAGCATTAACGTCTCATAACATCTGAGTTTCATCTCCTCGTGTTTATAAAGGAGGCAACTTGCTTTCGATAAGAACTACTGCAAAAAAGCAGAGGGGATGTGAACAAAGAGGAACAGATGATAAATCTAGAGTAATTATTCTCAAAAATGTAATTCACACTGTGTCACAGCCACGATCTTGGGAGTTTTCATGTGTTTAATAAATCTAACACAGTGAAAGGAATAGTTTGACATCTTGGGAAATGTACTTATTCGCCTTCTTGGGGAGATTTACATCACTCTCAAAGATTGACACCACTCTCACATCTGTCTTTTAAATATAAAGTGTCAGCCAGGAGATGGTTAGCTCAGCTAGGCATGAACATAGGGGAGGTAGTCTAGAGCTAAAGTTCACAAATTACAAATTGTTATATCCGTTTTGTTTAGCATGTACAAAGACTGAAGTGAAGAAATAATGTCCCGTACTGTTTTTTGGCAGATAACTCCCCTTAAAAAAACCAAAAAGGTTCTCAACCTTCTCATCTGACTCCACCTTCACGAAGCGAATGAGGGTATTTCCCAAAAGGCTTTAACACAAACACAAATCTACGTCAGGATAAAGGTGGAGGGTGGATGTGCACCTGGGGAGTGAAAGGCCGGTGGAGAGGGGGTGTTGCACACCACCGTTTCTGCCAGCAGGTTGTTATAAGGGTTAGTGTCGTGGGTTCGGAGGAGAGGGTTAGTTAGGAGGTAGTTGCCGGTCATCCCTGAAATAACAGGAAGATAGAGAAAGGGAGAAAAATCAGGAGTGACAAAACAGTTGAGGAAGAAGAGCTCACGGTACTGTACTTCATGGTGTGTGGCGTTGGTGCGCTGGGTAGCGGTCCACATAAACAAACACTGACATTTACTGTCCAGAATCTGACACCGCTAAAGATCTATGACCTGTGACCGCTCGGCCCTTCTATGGTCGACAAGAGCATCCATAGAAACGTTGGTCGAGGCAAAACCTTGTCCAAACAGTCAGATGATGTAACTGACAAACCATATTATTGCGTCAAAGTGTTGACCAAAGCGTAGCAACACAATCAGCTGCAGTGTTTATGTGGAGCAAATTCATCTAAACAAACTCGCCCAGTCGAGACACTAGACAAAACATGGCTAAGTGGCCTGCCATGAATAATACAGGATCCCTATCATCCCGAGCATGCTTGTGTATATCCTCAGGAATGTAATAACTACCCTCAGTCATTTGGACGGATCGCTGAGAAACTCCGCGTTGGCATGTGTGCGTTTAAAGAAAGTAATTCATAACTACATCCAAATCTGTGTTGGCACAGTCTGGAGCCTGAGCTTCGTGATGCTTGGGATCTTGCCCAAAACCAGCTCTGACCTCAGCCTGACTTTGCTCATCTCTCCTCCCCTAACTTCATCCTGACAATCATGCCGGGGTGACGATGAGTCTCTCCGGTCACGATTGTTATGATTTGAACTCAAGAACTCATCAGTAACGTTTTTTTAATTTTTTTATGCCAGACTACACATCGCAGCTCTTCGCAGTCTCTATTCCTCTCCTTTCAGATGATGGCAGTGAGCAGGAAAGTGCAGGAAAATGCTGTGAACTTGCACACTGGCAAGATTTAACGCTGTTTTTTTTGATTGCTTGGCGCCAAGAGGAGCAACATTAAATCAGGTCTTGTCTCCTCGTTTTCCGAGCTGCCACAGAGTCGTGTTGGCTGCATCCATTGAAGTGTTTATTGTGAATTCAGAGCCTCGCCACAAAGAGAATAGCGCATGTGTCTCGTCTGGTGGTGGTGGAAGAAAGGGTAGCTTACCCTGGTTGAGTGTGGAGGTGCTGTTTATGTCTCCTGAGATGAAGGAGGACTCCGACTGCTTCCTCACAGTGTCGTTCCACATCCGCCTGATGCGGCTCTGGGTGGAGAGAAAAGCAGCCATTGATCAGGACTCAACATGGTGCCGCTGTTATTCAAGGCTTTTGGCCCTGAGGATTGAGTGGCTAAGTGGGATTTGTGATTCGAGTCTGCACTTTTCTACACGATTCAGCCAACCCACTGCTTGATGACATGGTCGTGCTTTGGTAAAACAAAGCCCCCCATGTGCTATTGATCAAAAAAGAAGGGGAAAAAAAGCATACGCGGAGAATCTCTTTGACTTGTAATTTGAGAGATCGGCTCTGAGCTACTGCTTTTTTTCCCCTCTTGGTGCTACCAGCAGAAGCTGCTACCGAATTCCCAGAAGCGTATTTGAGATAGATCTCACCAGAGAAGAGAAGACCTTTACGTCCTGTTCAACAATATTCTCTTATCTGTTTCCTTCTTTTGAAATAAGACGATAACATTCATAGAAGTACAACAAAAATGCATTAAACTTTACCGTCACACTTATTTGTCTAAAAAAAAAAATTCCCATCCTTTAATATATAACCTCTGCAGTCTAAAGACTTGATAACAAAGTCTCAATGTTACAATGGGAAGCAAAAAAGAAATCAGTTTATCAAGTTCAGTTCAGTTTTATTTAATCATATGTAGGTTATAACAGTGAAACTGTTCACTGAAACTAAACTGTTTATTTGGTTAATGTTACAATGACGTGAAAGGTTGAAAATAAACTGGCTATATTTCATCTTTCTTTCTGTCAATGAATTCGGTGAAAAGACCAAAAACCAACAGTATGATAGTTTGTCTGTGGCTCCCGGCACCAAGGACGTATGCTCTGGGTTTTTAAAAAGGGCTAAATCATTTCCATTAACCTCAGAACTGATTTCAACAAACATCACTCAAACAGGAGTAAATACTACATTTGTTGGTTGCAGATCAATTCACTTTTGGTTTGCTAGCGAGCATTTACACCACCGTCATTCTCAGAATACAGAGCCCATGTTCATGTCACCCTTCGCACTAGTGTGGCTTAGTGATGTGCTTTTTTTGTCTTAATAATAATGGAGCTCCATGCATAAATGTAAGAAGCCAAATTACCTCAGGTCTTGGCTACACAGACAATTGTGGGTTTCAGTCCATAAAATATTGAAATCAAACTCAAATTAAATATTTTCACCTACGTTTTTTTCTAAATCCTTAAATCCTGACATCCTTGACATCCTAAACCTCTGCTACATGTGATTCTCAGTACTGTGCGCGTACCTGTGTGGCGGAGGAGTAGCGGGCCGTGGATCGAGACGTGGCCGCCTTGGCCGAACTGTGGGAGCCCTCCGAGGGCAGCGCGCCGCAGCACTGGGACTGACGGAAACATTTGCTGTACTCTTTGCGGACCTGCAGGGGAAAAGGAGATCAGGAAAGACTGAGCACACACACACACACACACACACAGCGACCCTCTCTAACCCACGAGAGACACAAATCTCTATCAAATGCCAGCTGACAGCAGCTTAAATGCCATATCACTGAGGACAGGGATAAAAAAAACAATATCATAGCACGTTGAATCATATACAGCAAGTGTAAAAGTGTAAAATTTCCACATATATATAATGATTCACACCTGCAATATAGATTACATTAGGAAGGAAAGAGGCAGTTCTTGGCCTTGCCATGTTTGATATTTATGAAAATAAAGCTGCAACTGATTTAAGCTTAAATTATTTTTCAATTAACCTACTAATTATGCTTTGCATTAATCCATTGTTTATTTAAAATGTGCTCAAATGTTTTGTTTTGTCCAAATAGGAACTTTTTGTCATTTTGCAAAAAATAAAATCCTCATTTAAGAAGCTGGAACCGAAATAAAACCGACTCAAATGATTTGTCATTTAATAATAATAATAATAATAATTAACATTTATAGAGTACTTTTAACAAAACAGTTGCCAATTACTCAACATAAACTTGATTCTCATTAATACTCATTAACATAATGGTCTTTTCAGCTCTTTATAGATTAATCAGTCATCTTTTTTAAAATAAACTCTCCAATTTGTGTCATCTTTAAAATGTGATAAAATTGTAAAATAAATGGCACAGTTTCCAAGGCGATGTCTTCAAATTTCTTGCTTTATCTAACAACAGTATTTGGTTTAAAGAAAAAACTAAAACAACAATTCCAAACATTTAAGAAGCTGGAAGTTTACCTTGGTCTGACATTTTTTTTCCCTTGTTAACTGAATAGCTGTCAATCAATTTTCTCTTGAATTACTCGTCGGTCGATCAGAGAGGACAAAAATCTTGCCTTTTTCTGGAGCAGGCAGTGGAAGATGAAGATGAACATCCCTTGCAGCGTGTTGAAGATGGTGAAGAGGTACGCCATCACGATGGACGACTCGTTGAGGAAGAACAGGCCGAAGGACCACGTGAGCCCCAACAGACAAAGGAGGGCAAACGCTCCCAACACCCACGACCTGCGAAATAGAAAGAAGAGCCATGTTAACGATTGTAAAAAGAATCTGCTTGGCTTGATGTTTCTCTCCTTCTGGAAAGCACAATGTTAAAAAAGAGGGGGGGTACACTCGTTGATTATTATACAAAGGCAACGTTTTTGAATGACTGTGCATTTGGTATTTGACTCAAATACAAAGTCTTCCTTGGAGTTAATGGCTGAAGAGAATGCAGACACAGCAGCTTTTTCCTTGGCAGCTTCCAGGAACTAAGACTAGTGGAAACAAGATAACTTAACAGTCATTTTCGATGACAATGGCTGGTTGTTATTGATACACGAGAATGGAGTGAGCCGGCCCCGAGAGAGCTACGGCGAGGAGGAGAATAAATGGGACAACAGCATGTCACCGGGAGACGACACGCTGAAAAAGGAGAGGCAGCATTGAAAGTGACGGATGATCAGTTTTTTATAACATTTCTTGTGTAAAATGTATTACACAAGAAAACAGTGGTTGACTGAATAATCACAAGTGTAACCAGCTTTTTCATTTTTTTGATGACACTTGACACAAACTAAATTCAGATTTGAGGTAGATGCTAATTAAGGACAGTTAATGAGTTCAATCCAGCATCCAAATGCAAACCAATGCAGGTTTTCTGTGTGCTAACCCCCCCCCCCCGAAAGCCAGGCAAAGTAAACGCCTATTTTTTTCTTCCTTTATTTTGGCCCCAAATCATTGTGGCTGCCTAAAAAAATCAAACGCCCACATAACATATGTTAGCCTGTTATCAGGCATATTGTTGAAGAAGAACCCAGGCACAGAAATGGTCAGGGACTCGTCTTTTTATCGAGCAAATGCAGCCCACTGGAAGGAAAATGGGGCCATCTTTTTTTTTCTCTCTCGGAGTTTTCTCCATCATTAAATCTACGAGGCATGTGGTTGAATCTGTCTTCCAAGAGAGACCGTAAACTATGTCCACACAGGAGGGGGAAAAGATACCAAAGGTCAAAAATGCAGTTATGAAGAAATAAAAACGACAGTATAACCCTGAGTCGTGCAAATACTGAAATCATAAAAGGAGCTAAAAAGGCACCAACTATGGACAGAGGTAGCACCTGAAAGGGAAAATTATTGGTCTGGTTTGGTTTAAGAGAAGAGGAAATCAAATAAACATGTAGGTCAAAAGGCGCTTTTAAAAATTTCAGGAGGGAGGCAAAAGCAGTAGTGGTGCATATTATTTTTTCTTTTCACACATTTACACACACACACACACACACACACGCACGCACGCGCACACAGTCTCAGACCAAGCATCCCGAGACCAGCTACCTAATATCCGAGAGTGACACCCCTCACCTGATACCCCCCAGCCTGGATGAGTCGGGTTTCATGGAGGTGGAGTGCTTCACCATCTTGTACATGGTCACCACCAGGAAGATGACATTGACCTGTCAAAACAGACGCGTATCAGGGTTAACAGACGGCACTTAGAGAGGAATCTGATTTCTGCTGCTAACGGGTGGAGGGAAGCGCACAGATCCTTAGCTTACGTAAAAATCCCCAAACCACACAGTGAAAAGTAAAATTAAAGTAGGTAAAAATAAGGTATATACACCCCCCCCCCCAAAAAAAAATGGATTCATATCCGAGCAACATTTGATTGTTGTAGTTGGTGAAGGTTTACCGCAGATTTTTTTTTTTTTATTGATTTATACAACTGAATTTTTCCCCTGATGGATGAATATTCAGATCAATATTTTCAACTTTCTTAAGCCCAAAGTGAAACATTCACACATGCTTGTTTTCTCTGACAAATAGGTCAAAAAATCTTTACTTTGAGAGAGCTTGAACCATAGAATGTTTTGTTATTTATGCATGAAATTAACTAATACTCTGTAAAAGAAACACGTTGTTCCAGCTCTTCTTGTATTTACTGCTGGGCAGATTCTTCATCCTCTTTATATGTTTTTCAGGCCCAAATCATATTTCTAAAGTATCTGGAGCCGTCAAATGGAGTCAAAATTGCAGTATTTCCCATTTAAATGTAGTGTCTTTAAAAAGTATTTCAAATGAAGAATAAGTACCTCAAATTAGTACTTGAGTAAATGCACTTTTACCACTGGTTGCTAACAACAGCTGGTATGTTTCACAGCGACTAAGGATATTGCTTAATCTTCAGTGGTTTTGGCTCTTTGTAGCATCAACACCAGCATACCTTTACCGAGAGGAATATGAAAATGTATTGCTTCGGTGCAGATCGTAAAGTAAACCGACTTCCAAAAAGAAAAACAACAGTGAGAGGTTATTGCTGTGGTCGACTTCACACAGCTCTGGCCTTCAACATAAGCTGCGTCGAAAGTTTCTCTTCCCTCTCTTTCTTGTTTGACATTACACTCAATCCCACAGTACAAATCCTCATCGAATATGAGAATGTGTATCTCATGACGTCCAAGCAGATCTCGTGTGCCGCGGACGAAAGCTCAAGAAAAACACAGAGAGGAAAGAGTATTTTAGAAATAATTTCACTGAGGCCAGTAAAAACATTTAGGCGATTCAAGCCATACATCCCGAAAAAGGTTTCCATGCTCTCAGGAGGTCTCTTTGTAAGCACTGCAGGGTGCGTCGCCACCGAGGGAAAGGAAGGAGATGTGTTTCACTTCGGTATTAAACCTCGTTTAAATGCAGTTCTGCAAATATTTATTGAAATAAAGTAAATCCAGATTTTTATGTTATCAAAAACGTATATTCCCTATCTGCTCCAAGTGAGCATTTGGCAGATCTCTCTCACATCTACGGTAAATGAGGTGAAATGAATGACACAAAGTAAGGATTGGCAAGAAAAACAAAGCATAATGATCATTCAATTCCAAAAACAAGAAAAGAAAAAATCCCCATTATTACCTCACATTTTGAAACACTTCAAGGCAGCAGAAAAAAGGAGGCTTTAAATGGCAACAGCGAGCGTGAGAGGAAAGCAGAAAAAAGGGAGTGGCCAAGACAGAAAGAGGCTTTTAGATCACAGCTTAGAGTAATGCCGACTTTTGTCTCTCAGCCACTGGGGCCGATTTACGTCCGCATGAGTCGAGTGGCTGCAGATGCATTTAACACATCTGCGAGTGATGACACAGATCCGATGAGACAGACAGAGGGACAGACAGCGAGGCGAAGGAGGCAGGAAGGCACTCTGCAGAAAGCCGAGGCAAACCGCATATGGAACCCCCCCCCGCCTCCCATGCCCGGTCTCCAAGGGGCCGTCCTCTACAATATTCAGGTCTCTCACTTCTCAGCGCTGACGCAGCACCTCTCCAGGTTTTGCATGTATTCACAGCCCATGAACAGATTGACATGTTGTGTTACCGTACGTATGGATACGCAGCGTGTGTTTGTTCAGGCCTGTGCACATGTATTCTTGCACGTGTTTTGTTGTGTGTGTGTGCGCGTGTCTGTGTGCGTGTCTGTGTGCATTGTGAACACCCAGTGCACCACATGAAATATTGAAAGGTGAAGATGGAGATGTCCGTGTGCTGGGATTGGCTGGGGACGTGTCATGATCCTCAGCAGGGCTATGAGCTGTGGTAATGGTTGTCTGGCCCACCCACTCATTACTTCCATGTTCACCCCCCCTCACCATCACCCTTGTATTCCCACTGAGCAAATGACCTTCATGCCTGAGACGATCCCTCCTCCTGATTGCAGAAGGGGAGTATTATCTAGATGTACAGCGAGGACCAAACAGCTCTAAGCTGTTGCCGCTCAACAATTCTGATTTCAGAGGCTTTCATAGCTGAGTGGACACTGATGTCCTTGTGTCAGCTATAATGGGACCACTTTCCCTTCATGCAAATTGATCTGAGAAAGCAAAGCCAAAAGGCTGCCAGCACACTGAGAGAAAAATCTATAAACTGTTTTCAAAGCTTTTCTTTGAAGGAAAAAAAAGAAGAAAAATCATCACGTGCACAAAATTACAACTTACCAAAATTATGAAGGTTACAGGCCCAATGAAGCTCCAGATGAAATGGTTATCAACCCTCAGCCAGCATCTGCAGAGAGAAAAGGCGATGCTAGTTCATTAAATCATCTCTCTGCCAAAACAAAGTTGTGTCTCATCGATCAGGACCCGGCAGAGCCGGCTGGATGATAGGTCACAGCAACAGAGGAGAGGCTCCTCTGACCACAGAGAAGAAAACCTTGACGGAGTGTTGGCCCCGTGCCACGAGAGTCTGCAGTCTGAAAGGCAGGGGTTGTTGGACTGTGTGACTTCACAGTCTGCAAACGCTTACAAATGTCTGATGTCTGACTGTGTGTACATGAGAACAGTAAACAATGTATTGTGTGCAGTTGGAGAATGAATTGCGCCGCGGCCCGTGTTTATCACCAGGAAACAGAAATGAGGTGACGCCTATAGGAATAAAATGTTTGAAAAGGGCAGTTTGCTTAAATCCCATAAATTAGAGGACTGCAGTCTTACAAATCATAAAGCTTGCTGCTTGGATGAGGACCAGCAAAGAAGTGCATAAACTTTTAACTAGCAATTACCCACTTGGAAAGCATAAAAATGCAGCAGGCAAGTGCAGCTAGCCAGCATATTCATTAATGTTGCGGCTTTGTTCATATCCTCCCCTTTTAGCAGTGACAGGGTGTAAATTTTCCAGGGGCAGAGGTGGATTACTCTTTGTGATATTGCTTATCATTTATCATTAGAACACACACGCTTGCTGCGTGGGCTTGTCCTGATGGGCAGAAGGGAGGACTTATGCCCCTGGTGTCCATCCAACAAACGCAATAACAAAAGCCTCTGCACAGATACTACACTTACGCCCGCTGTGTGCCGTAGCTCCTGTAGTCGATGGCTGCTGAGATGCCCACCACCACGGCCGGGATGAGGTACCCGGAGACGTAGTAGTACTTCCTGCGAGAGAACTCGCTCTCGAACACCTCGACCAGCATGAGGTACAGCTGCACACCCTCCAGACACATCCAGGCGAACGCAGCCAGGAAGCAGAAGTGGAGAACCCCGGCGATGATGGAGCACACCAGCTGACAGGAAGACACATGCAGGGGGTTACACACAGGCACAAGTGTTTGTTTTTTTGAATCAGACTTTTTCTGCTCTTGCTACCCAGGGCGAGACTCGAGACAGAGTGTGGTAGAGCGCTCACTCACTGTAAGGGCCCCCGCATACTGTGGAAGAAGCTTCCTATGTCAGTCAGACAAGAGACCTCAGGCTACATACTGGGTTTTCATTTTAGAAGAGCGCTTTAGATGCTGCAAAAACTCCGGAGTAGTGTGTACTTAGTAATGTGGATGTAGCCTAAGCGGCGTCTTTCAAAACTCTCTTATCGATGCATTTTTATAAAGTGGCTTTCAATTACATATTTGTTTTTGTTTTTTGGGGCTTTTTATTCTACTTACTTAAGGTTTAAGGGTTCAATGACTGGTGCGATTAGCCCTGATAAGTCAGATTACTGTGTTTGTGGGACGAAGCAGTGGCTCCGCTTACAGCCGCCCTAATCAATATTTGTATATCAACACAGGATCCAATGACCACATGTAATGTGAATAGGGTTGTTTGAGATTCTTACCGTCTTTCAGCTCAGTATTTTTTTGGTGTTATGGCCCACCAACTTTATTGACCTGTCTTTTAGCCACAGCAAGGAAGCTGTTTTCATCCCAAAGAAAAATAAAGCTTTGATAAAGCCACTGTTCACTACCTGCTCAGGACCAAGCAGCAGACAGACACAGCTTGTGGCTGGCTGGTGAGAACACTGAAGCATTCAGCAGCTCGAGGGGGCTGATATTTCTCCCAAGATTTGTTGGAGATCAAAACAGAGCAAAAAGGAGAGTGGATGGTGGTTTTACATTATGACATTCATTCATCGTGATAAAAGTGATGACAATTAATTGTTGTGATATTCCCTTTTCTGGCCATTGACTTTATTATTACTCACATAAAGCAATACATGTTTTGTGAACTCATATATTACATCAGTAATTTCCCGGAAAAATCTAAATGTTATTATTCAGTAAATTTGTACATTATGTTAGTCATTTCAAGCCAAAACATATCAAACAATGTTATGAATTGCAAAGGTATCTATCCGTTTTTCTTGGTCTGAGCAGGTAGAAAAGCAGTGAAAATATCCACGTTTCCCCCAAATCCCCTCGTGGATCCTTCGTTAAAATGCTCATTGTGCAGCCAAGTTCCATTCAAACTCAGGGAACTCTTATTTTCAGTTTTAGTGAAGATCCCAAAGTTTTCAAAGATTCAAATGATGTAGGAGAACTGTGTCTAAAAGATCATGCATAGAATATTTGTATTTGATAAAATGGTGCAGTCATAAAAAAAACATCATCCTGAGTTTGAATATTTCACTCAGAATCAGCACTGCATATCTTAAAGACTTGGAGCGAGCTGAAACAGAATAGATAGGTGATATTTGAATCCAATTTGGATTCCTTGGCATCTTTATGGCCACTTGAAGGCTAATTGAAGGGGAAATTCAAGCATTTAAAAAGGTTAATCACAGCAGACCAGACCATTCATCAGCGGCATAAAAAGTTAAAACCCCCTGCGGTATAATTTCCGCGGTACCTTCGGTTCTGTCATGTTGATGCCCACGAGGAAGATAAGCTCGCCAATGAAGAGGTTCAGGCAGAGGTTTTTGTGGATGGTGTTGCGGTCACTTTGCAGACCTCGGAAGAAGCAGAAGGTGAAGAGGCTGATGGCGAGGCAGACCAGAGACACGGCGATGCCCATGCGCGTGATGACGGTGAGAAGGAGCTCGTGGACGCTCCCCTCCACCTGCAGAAGCAGACATGGATTCACCGTCAACTCCACACGTGATCCATAGTGATCGGCGGCGTTTAAGCACATAATAGATGTAGGGATAATTACTGATGTGTAAATTGTGTAATTATCTTTAAAACAACCCTTATGACAGTGCTTGAATACAAAAGTATATACAGCTGTTCCTGGTCTATACCCGCCCCCCCTCCCCCATTTCTCTCTACCCTACTGGTGGGGGCAGACTGCCGCCCACCCTGGGTCTGGTTCTGTTGGGAGGCTTTTTTCCTGTTGAAAGGGAATGTTTCCTCTACATTGTCCCTAAGTGCTTGCTCATGGTGGGAAATGTTTCTCACAATAATCTTATAAGGTCTTGACCTCACTCTGTATTGTGCCTTGAGATTGTGTATGTTATCATTTGTCGCTATATAAATAAAACTGTTGTTGTTGAGTCTTTTAAAGAATAAGTTCTTCATTTTTTTTTGGTGCCCATATGTACAATGACAATCCTAATGTCTTTTCTAATGTGAGTAATGGGGAGGAGAAGACCGCAGTTGTTCTTTAAAGCTGAAGCTAATATGACGTTTAAGTGGTTTGATAAGTGAAATCAAGTAGATATATTACGTAAACGTATTGTAGTGTAATAATCTATTTTTGTGTTTATCATTTCTGAAAGGATAGCAATGAAGACTGTAATTTTGGAAGATACCATTTTGATCTGGTGGAACATTTGAAGCCTCATATTAGCTTTAGATAAAATGAATTAATATTTTTGCTACAGTGGATTTGTTTCCCCTGTCACTTACAAAGAAAAAACATTAGGAAGGTATTAGTGATCACAGCATGCAAAATCTGTTTTAATGATTCATATGGGCACCTGACTATTAATTTAAACCGAACATGAAGAACTTCTGCATCTGTCCTTTAACTTCACATTAAGATCACATTACGCAGACCGTGTTGCAGATGGTGAGATCAGCTGAAAAACCGCAACAAAGAACCCGCGACCAAGTGAGGTGACGTCCACATGTGGGTTCGCTTTTTTAAAGCGTCGATTCACACTGCGTTGCAGGATATCTACAACTGAGAATGTTTCAAAATGGGCACCGGGCAAAAAAAACCCAACTACTTGACCATACAAAATATCACTTAACGTCATGGTGGCCTGAAAGTGAGGCAATTCTTCCTGTGATATTTGTAATTTTATTGAGGGCAGGAGTTGCATTTGAGGTGATGTGCAGGGAATTGGTGTGAGATTAATCCTCGCCTCAGGGCTCTGGTTACAAACTGTGGTTAAGGTTGAGGTTAAGACAGATGACAGGGACAGAGTTCATGAGTTGGGACGTATTATTATATCAACCACAAACTTATCCTCCACATTTATTACTTGCAAGGTCCTTGCTACACATGCTATTTATCATGTAATTGGATTATAATTGCATTTCGCGACCAAACGGTTCCTGCACCACTTCAAGAGTGGTGGAAACAAACGTTAAAGCTGGAGCTCTACAGGAACGTTTCCCATGATTCTCAGAGACATATGCATGGAGGGATACTAGACACGGCCCACAGGTAAAATATAATTACTTCTGATGATGTTATGGCGCTTCCTATCCTGATCCACAGTCTCGCTCTTTTAAAGTGACAGCCTGCTTCCACCCCCCTCCTATCCCCACCCTTACCTTCTCCTCCGGCAATAATCTAATTATCTCCACTGAAATGTCACTCTTGTTCTTGCCGTGTGTGCACAAATCTGTCAGCGAGATGGAAGAAGAGCAACTAACTGAGACAAGGAAGAAAAAAAACAACTCCTGCAAACACGAGGCGAGGGCCACTCACCACGTTCCCCCGATGAGCCATGAGGATGGCGAAGTTGGTCAAGTGACTGCAGGAGCAAGTGGTGTGGCTCTTGTTGGTTTCCAGCAATTTACAGCCCTGAGTGGACCAGTATCCCATCATGCTCCGCTCAGAGTAGTTCCAGAAGGAACAGTTGGGATTGTAGTAGTGCTCCTTCTACAAAACACAAACACACAAAGAAAAAAATGATCAAACATATATGAACATGCTTTCACATAGGCATGATCGTACACAAACGTACCTTTTAGATTTCATATGTCTAACTGTAAGTCCCCGTGTGACAACATATGTGACGTGTGCACCATTATCCAGTATCAGTGCAACTGAAATTCCTTAAATGTGATGGATTGTTAGAAGAAACGGGATGAAATTTGAAAAATGAATGAAAACCGGATCTTAATATGTTAATTTGTGAGAGGGATTACTATGGTAATTTTCAAAGCACAAAGCGAGACACGACACACATGGATAATATGGATGTTTTCTCTTCAACAGATTTTCTACAACACTAATGCATCAAAGCTCCGTGTAGCCGTTTCAGCGCTGCTCTTCGGTGTGGTCTGGCAGAGTCTCGGGAGAAGGCTTACATCCAGGTGCTCCAGTGTGAAGATCACGGGGTCGGCGACGAACACACGGCTGGACTCCTTGGTGATAGACGCTGAAAGGATGTGGGAGTTGACGGTGAGGGAAAGGTTGCGTTTGCTCAGGTCCCCCATTCCCCTCAGCGTGGCGTTCTCGGTGCTGAGGAATTGGCCCAGGTGTTTGTAGAGCACAAATACCAGCTTGGCCACACCTGCAACCAGGCAATAACAAAATCATCAGACATACAGGATTCCTTTAGTTAGATGAGACAAACCCTACAGTGTTCATTCAGTGGTATCATACAAATGTAACAAACATTCATGTGCTAATTGCTGCCTTTGCATATGAGACTACATTGGCCAATAAGTGTTTGTTGAGCAAAAAACACGGTCGAGGGATGTGCCGGCAGCGGTCGGACATAGGATGTGTCGAGGCACGGATCTGGGAGAGGTTGCAAAACAATTCAGCTGTTCCAAAGAGCACGGTGGCATCCATTATCAATAATTATCTTTCATGAGCTCACTGCAATTGTCTTCATAAGAGGGGCGACCGGGCACAACAGGTTACTCTGACCGTGCTCCAGACATCCTGCATGACATCAGCACTCGATCCAGGCTTTATGGCCAGACAAAAGCCTCGCCTCTGTGAAACACATGGTTTTGAATTTGCTAAATGTTTGGCCACAATTCCAAGCGCCCTGTCTGGAGGAAACCAGGCACAGATCATCACCTGCCCAACACCAGCGATAAAGCATGGCGGTGGCAGCATCGTGCTGTGGGGGGACGTGTTTCAGAGGACAGGTTAGGGGTTGAGGGAAAGATGAATGGAGCAGAGATATACAGAGAGTACAGAGATATCCTTAATATAAAAACGGGTCCGGAATGCTCAGGACCTCAGACTGGGCCGAAGGTTCACCTTCCAACAGGACGGTGACCCTGAGCACACAGCCCAGACGATACAGGAGTGGCATAGTAAAACTCTGCAAGTGTCCTTGAGTGGCAAAGCCAGAGCCCCGACTTGAACCCAATCAAACATCTCTGGAGAGAACGGAAAATGGCTATATCCACCCACGGTCCCCATCCGACTCGACAGATCAAGAGGATCTGCAGAGAAGAATGGCAGAAAATCCCCAAATCCATGTGTGCAAAGCTGTTTGCATCATACCCAAGATGACTGGAGGCTGTAATTGCTGCCAGAGGTGCTCTAACAGAGTACTGAGCAAAGTAAAGTGAAGTACACTTTTGCCAATGTGGTGTTTCATTTTGGGGGGAATTCAGTTTTAGTTTTGTCATTATCGGCTGAATTGATGAGGGGAAAATTGTATTCAAACCATTTTTAACAGAAGGATGCATCATAATTAAAAATTAAAAAAGAGAAGGGGTCAGAATCATTTTTCAATACGAGGTACAATTATACAAAATATGTTATATTAATTAGAGATGCTGGCGAGTCTATTGAACTTTGAAACGGTCCAGGCTAGCTGTTCCCTCCTGCTTCCAGTCATTATGCCAAGCTAATCTAAAATTTTACAAAATTCCACACTGGTCTGTTTAAAAATATCTGATTGAAATGCTCCCAGAATCCATTCAGCAGCAGTTAGTAAACTGTTCAATCCTCAACTTCCACCATGATGTGATTTCACATTATCAGTGTCAATAAGCTCAACGACCCAAAAAGGTAAAAAACAATTGCAATTTGCTGCAATTGTGTGGTTTCTCACCATTTTTGCTGTTGACCTTGACCGTGTTGGAGGAGATTTGAAGAGACGCTCCACCCTTGCTCGTCTGCGGAAACCTGAAATCTTGCACCTGACCATCGGTACTCAACACGTACACTTCCAACACTGTGAGGTGGGAGAGGAGGGGAGAGGAAGAGGAGCAGAGAGGGAGATGTATTACTCATAGGCCACAGTTGAAAAGCAGTACATGGTGTTTGATACAGCTCTTCTGTTAAAGCCTGGTGGGTAATGTGTAAAGATTTAACTTTTTTTTTGTGCCAGTAACAGAATCCAGTATTATTGGACCCTGTCAAGCGTCGGTCCCTTTAAAAAATAAAACATGTCATGCTGTTGGTCCGCATAGTGAATGCCTCTGAGGCAAAAGAAAAAAAATAATAAGGGTGGCGAGGATGAGCAAAAGCAAGCGCAAAGCTTACTGCAGCATGAATGTCAAATATTCATAGGATCAAAAATATCATTGAGCTTTTACTTTTACTTTTTCTTTCCCCTGTGGGTTCAGATAACTCTTGGCTCGACAAGCAAATCTCTGAAAATCCTCCAAATTCCTGCAGCCACTCTCTCCGGTATGCCAGCTGCCGGGTGGTGCTCCCTTTGATGTGTGAAATTACTGAAGGGTCAGGAGGACACACGTATCAGCACACTCCCTCCCATCAGAAACAGCCTCACTTCCTCAGATAGATGGCTTCTGACAGACGGAGATGTGGAATTGTTCTCCGGTTGCGCTCCACCTCTGCCAAGTTTTTTAGCTCCTTCTCCGCTCGGCCTCCCCCCTTTTCTCCCCTCGTGCCCCCGATGCTCGCCCGGACGGGCCACTTGGGCTTTGACAAACCGCTAATTAGGAGCAACAATCATTTGCACGCGTCAAAAGAAGGCAGGTAAGCTGTTCTCTGAGGCTGTGTTGTGTTTCTTCATATGACTGCATTCATGTGTCTCCACTGGATTATTATCTCTGCCGTGCAGATAAGCGTGAGCCCATGAAAAAAACAGACTGCCTGAACTGTCTGAATGCAGAGATTAAGTAGCCAATATACAGCATATTACACAATATATTAATCAATGCTTTTCGTCGAGACGGGCCAACTAGTACTTATCAGCTTAGCTAACTATCACTTAATGGGAAAGGCTCGGAGAGATCCGAGTTCTGCGCGAGTTGAACAATGCCATTCAGACGGTCTCTTTGTTTTCCCCCAGAGGTCCGGACACTTCATCTGGCAGCACTTTCAATGAGGTGACTTTAAAGATTAAAAATCAATGAGGTATAAGACAAAAGTGCGAGTGGGAGACCATAACCATAGCAACAAAGACTAATGGGTAGAAACATGACGGTTCCCCGCACAAAGCTGACTAGAAATGAAGGAGATTGTGGTGCTGACAAACTGCACGTTGAGAGGAATAATATTCCTCTATAGACATAGTCGTCCTGGTACAAAAAACAAAGTAAAGAAAAGAAAAACGACCGGGAAAAAAAAAGTTTTATCACTCAGTTTGAAACAATTTTACGGATACGAGATGCGCTGCCAGGAAGGAAAAATAACATCATAAATTATGACAGATGTGTACATGCTGTTTTATTCATTTTCGTAGTTATGTGAGAGGAACTTACTGATATTCTCTGCAGGTACTTTTACGATCGCTGGCTCGATCAGGTTCTCTGCAAGGACAAACGCCCCTTCCTCCAGGGTATCCAGCAGCATCGTGGCGGCATGCGTTTGTTCTGTTGAATTCATGTCTTTCCAGGATTTCAGCGCTTCCGGCCTCAGAAGGTTGTCAACAGTGTCCACAATGGCCTGTATCCATGGAGACAAGTGAAATGTCAGCTTGCAGTTCACTCTTAATATAACTCCCGCTTGATAACAAAGTGCTTGGACTGGGCAGCAAATGATAAAAAAAGGGGCATGCATGGCCAACAGTGACAGCAGCAACAAACTGAAATACCAAGATCACTCCGAATGAAGACATGAGGGTTCAAGGATGTCATGGATAACTAAATTAATAATGATGATAAAAAATGCATTATGTACATTTCAATATTCTGTTTACGAAAAGTAGGTCTAATCTGAGGAAGTCTCTTTTGGACCACTTTCTTTATTGAATAATGATGTAAAGATGCTTGAGGGGGGAAAAGAAATACAAACCAAATGTGTGGTTTTTTTCCCGTCCCTTCGCTGATGAAGCTGTCCACAATGCTGCATTCGCAATTTCAGATTCTAAGCAGCTGTTTTTCCAAAATAACAATTATCTCCACGAACAATAGTCTGATTTCCATGTCAGAATCTGCCCATAATGGCCTTGAATACTATTGTCCAAGAGGAAGAGGGTTATCATCATGAGAACCATGTCCACAGTGGTAGTCCAAGTCAAGTGGGGTGGAGGGTGATGGGGTTCTGTTTGTTTTTCCAAGGCAATCCTTTCATTTCCGGCTTTCAGATAAGAAGTAAGTAAGTAAAACATTCCACAAAACCCACACAAGTATCGTATGTTGATAAAACAGGACTCCCACCTTGACCCTGGCGAGTTCATGACTGCCCTGCTCGAATAAGCCACAATCAACCATCTGAAATCCCACCAAAGGCAGACAATTGTACAAAGATTAAAAATGCAGCGTGTTCCTTGGCGGGACGAATCACGGTGACAGTTTAACCATAGGTGTCATTAACCACAGCAAGGCACGCCACAATAATGGTAATTAACCACAGCAAGCCCCTGCTCACTGTACCAATTAGCCGCAGCTATGATTATCCCGAACACTAATTGACCACAGACAGGATTATCCGTTTGCCTGGAATAACAAGAAACGGGATCAAAAAAAAAAATGTCTGCACCAATATATGATTAACCGCAGCATTTAACCATCGAGCTCATGTTAACCACAGCGATAATGCCACAGGGCTCTAAAAAAATCAATCTCTGTGCCCCTGACCTTGAAAAGGCAACTGGGAGCTTGCAAGCTGCGATGGGACGTAAGTGTGTGTGTGTGTGTGTGTGTGTGTGTGTGTGCGTGTGTGTGTGTGTGTGTGTGTGTGTGTGTGCGCAGGAGAGAGAGTGGTGGCGATTACAGGGTCGGAGCCATTATAACCACACAGACACTAAATGGTATTCTGCTCCTGGTATTCTGGCCATCCTCAAAGAAATCCAAAAGGGGGGCTGGATGTCTCTAATTTGTGTAACACGGACAGACAGAATCTGTGTTCTCATTGAATCATCTTTAATTCTCGCCTTTACAAATCACAGGGGTGCAAACAGAGGAGCCTGCATGGCTCGCTATGCCCAGAGAAACAGATCGTGTGGCGAGAGCTTGGGGGAGACAGGTCATCAAACACTTGGGGTGCGTGGTGGCGTCGGTCTTTGAAAACTGCTGCATGAGAGGAAACATCGTCAGGGATCATCCTCTGGGAACCGTGAATGCCTGCCCCAAATTTCACAGCAATCCATCCAACAGTTGATGACATGTTTTGCAACTGGTCGGCCAACCGACATTTTCTCACAGTAAAATAAAAACCTCAACTTTGCAGAGAGAGCCCAATGAGCCACTGAGAAATAGAAAATCTGATCAATTGCTTTAAAGACCTCTCCTCCTTCCCATCATGTCCTTCATCATGTCTTTCGGCAGCACCAATGATATCTGCCACAGCAGAAGAGAATGAACATGTCTGGGGGAGAGACTGAGAAACCAGAATGGAGCACAAACATATTAACGGTCTCAGAAATTAATCCCACAGATAAAACACAACTGCAATGGGAGAGATGATTTTTTTTTTTTTGCTATGGGGACATGGGAGAATAGAAATTGTACAATGTAAGCAAGCGAAAATTGAGCACACTGGCACTTTGATCACACTTCTGGCTGACAGGGAGGTGCAATTACGACCGTGGGAAGGCAATTATTCACACAACGTATAAAAAGCTGACAAGAGAGAGGAAAAAGTGGGGGAGGAAGAAAAGAAGGAGAGAGAAAAATGAAAGAAAGATGTAGAAGTGATAGCGCACAGCGGAGGGGAAAAAAAAAAAGGACAAAGACGGAGTGATATTGACGGCGGCCTCCGCAGACGGCAAGAATGACAGAAGAATAGACAGTCGAGTCGGGTGAGGAAGCAGCCATATCTTGTACAAGCAGCATCGCCGGGCACATACTGTAACAAAACAATCAAGGACATAGCGAGTGACAGCGCTGCATGCTGCTGGTCAGGGATCGGGGTGAAAAAAGCAACATGGAAAGCCTGGTGGTTATACCTTCATGTACGCCCTGCACGTCTTCTCTCTTTTCTGAAGCTTTTCCATACAACGAGAGAATCGAGGGGCAGATTGTGGAAAGAGGTAGTAAGAAAACAAGAAGCATTAAGTCATGCCACTCACCATAAAATCACAGAATTTATGAAAGGAAGAGAAAGGCGCAGGTCTACGAACTTCAACCTTAAGAGGATGCGGCAGCGCTAAATGCTTTTCGGGCCGAGCGGTGTTTGAAATCTAAACATGATTGTGAATCACGTAATAGCGAGCGGAAGAGATGAGAAATGTACGGCGGCGTGGAGGAAAAGATGCTGAGACTGGATTCGGATGCTCCCCATTAGTGATGCTTTTAAAATATGTTGATAAGATAAACAATGTGGGATGAGGTCATTTGTATTTCATGGCACGGAGAGAAGAATATAGCACCAGCTCTTTTTTAAAACCCCCTCCTGTTGGTCTCTTGGGGTTAAGCAAGTCGCATTCTCCTCCTGATTGAGTCAAACCAGAGAATATCACATACGGTAGCTCACCCACTGAGTAGTAAAACAAATAGATATGATATTATTTGTATCCAGAATACAACCTCCACAGCATAAATACTTTGAGAAAACACACACACAGGAAACATAGGGAAGATATATGACCTTGTGTATGTGCATGTTACAGTAACCAGGTTACTGCAGCGCACATTAACACCTCATCTGATTTCACAAGTAACAAGGATTCTGGTGTGCATGTAATCACCAATATCAAGTCTGCATTCATTTTTGTCAAAATTGCATTTTTCATCCCAGAGTAAAGCAGTGCAGCCCTTTGAAGTCAAACCTTAATTAAACTGCATTGCCAAGCAGCAGCACTGTAACTTTGACAAAAATCAAAACGGACTTGATGCCTGATTACCGTGACATGCTGCACTACTCAACCGAGTTTCAAGAGATTGCCGACAGATTTCCTTATCGTACGGAAATGAATAGAAACAATTAATTGAGCAGTGGAACGGTGTCTTCAAATGTAAAGGTAAGAATATAAGGAACACAAGGAACAAATGACAAATGTAGATTTGTCGCCAATCACCTTGTTTACAGAGGAACTAGAAAGTCTAGAAAGTCTGAATAACAATGCAATTTTTCAAACTGTCATTCATCTCTCCATGGGATTGCCTGCAGCTGAGAGACGTAGGTAAGTCCTGGGCCTACTCGTTTCTCTTCAAGCTGTTGCAGACGCTCCAGGAGAGAGCCGTTACACACTTGTCAGCAATGAAGAGTTATTCTCTATGTTGGTGGGGGGCTCACGGCCATTAGCTCTTTTAAGGTGGAACTGCCAGGTGAACCTGTGTTTCCAAAGCCGGGGTAATTACCAGGGAGCTGTAGAGGAATGAGCCTCCCCTCAGGGCAAGACCTGCCTCTCTAGCCCCCTCACCTGAGACCGCGTGTGTGTCCACGAGTGTGCGTGTACGCATGTAAGCGCGTGTTGCTGTGTATCAGTGGGTGTCCTGCTAATGAATGTCCTGAGTCATGCTGACACCAAGCTGGGCCAAAAGGGGGACAAAGTTTAATGAGAGGTTACAATAGGCCAGACAGGAATTTTCACAGTACCTTGTTGAAGCTGCGTCCAGCTGAGTCCTTCTCGCTGGGCCGGAGCTCCTGCAGCTGAGCATCCAGGATGTCCACGAGCTGCTCCATCAGGCGCACCGAGGAGCTGACATCTCCGGCAAACACTGGGCCCTGTGTGTGGCGTGCCAGCTCATTGGCTAAATTAGCAGCATTTTCGCCACTTCGAATCTAAAAACAGCAAAGGCAAGGAAAACGAGGGGGGGGGGGGGGGGGGGGGGGGGGGGGGTTGGTGAAGCGTCAATGAAGTGGGCCTGGGATGATGGCGTCGCAATTTGAAGCTGAAATAATCTATCCCACATACACCTCAGTCATAATTCGTTCGGAAGGAAAAAGCTCGTTCGGAAGGAAAAAGTCATTATGCCCAGAAACAATGTAAGAACAGGTTTTGCATGTTTAGCGGGGAACATAATTGACAACTGTGACACACAGGCTTAAGCAACGAAGAAAAGAAAAGAAAAGAAAAAGGAAACCCAGTACTTGGCAATAATGATAAGCTGTCTGTGTCTGCACTATCATCTGTGATCAATGTAATCCAGCACTGATGATAAAGTGCTCTAATTTGTGGGTGCACCCACACACCCCCAACCTGCCACGAACGAGCTGTGACCCACTTTAGTACCACATACTCATTTTATTCATTATATAAGATGCAGCATACCAGTCTTCATGGTGTGACGCTACTGCAGTTGATATTCAACGAATCTGTGTCCTTCTCCATTTTGTACTCATAAGAAATTAAGCAGCACATACGTCGACAACAATCACAATCTGACTTTTGAATGCCACTGTCAATTAAACTTCACATGGAGAACGCTGATGCAGCCTTCATGTCACATCATACAGACTGTAATTATGAGTGGCTGGGTGCGAAGTGTATGTTTGCACAATTCCACCTCCCAGGTGTAATTCAGAGTCAGAGATATCTGAAATTTCTCAGAGCTATCCAATATCTCCCACCAAAATCCGGGATCAACACTTATTCAATCATCTCAGCTAATTATACATATTTTATCTTGTTTCACTTGTTAATGAGCAAGTATGCAAGAAGTAAAATACCTCGATAAGTTTCCTCTTTTGTTATAATGGGTGTTAGCATCTTGGAGTAATGCCTGAACAATACTAAACTATAATGACCATAATGTGATGGTGGTACAGCATGAGAAAAACGGAATCACTGTGTTTGAGTGTTTGTTTGTTTTCTGTTCTTTTTGGATATTGGCTTTTGGAAAAATCAATCAAACATCGAGCAGTTTCTATGAGCATGCAAATTTTTTGCGTATAATACATTTGGTCACAGAATATGATCAAAACCTGCTCAAACTTAGCATTGCTGTGTGGAATCGGGCTCTTGTTAAACATGTCTACATCTCTCTAAAAGCCTTTTCACAACCCCCATGAACCCTGCATGCTTTAAAGTAGTGGGTGTTTTTCCAGTCGAAAAAAAAATAAAGAAAAAAAAATAAACACCTCTTCCTTGGAATGCAATAAGTTGTGCTGGATGCTGCAACGCGTACCCATGTCTCTTCATTATATTTCAACCTGCGTGACTGTTGAGCCTCAAAGCGGAAAAAGTCGCCGAAGAAAGAACGAGCTTCTTTGAGTCTCGGTAACTGACTGAAGTTCTTAACATTCGCCCCTGGTGTTTTTGACAGCTCTTTTTCTTGCGGCTACCACACTGTGTTGCTACACTTGTAAAAACTATTATTCCAGTCTATGTGCCACTGACCAGTTCGCTGCTGGAATAATAAAAAATGTGCCAAGGAAATGGGTCAAAAGTTATGACTGGGTGCTGTATTTCAGCTGTCTAATATGCTAGTTCCCTGCTGCATTGTGTCAAAGAATCGTTCCCGGTTTACCTTCTGTGCCACTTGAGTTACCCAGTGGGAGGTGCAGTTGCTGAGGTCTGGCCCTTTGGAGCACCAGGTCCCCGCCACGGTGCAGAGGAAGGAGGCGATGCCTGCAGAACCACAGACACAACACAACAGTTGGAGGGAAGCCAAAGCCATGCTCGGGAAGCGTTTCTCCTGCTGAGGCCTTCATTCATATAAAAACTCCTGTCGCAGGAAGCCAAAGGTTTGGCAGCAACAACAATTTCTAAACGATTTCAACGCCTGAAAGTTTTGTACAGGATATTCAAAAAAAAGACAGAAATGACTATCACGTTTCAACATAGCTGGCCCCAATACACTGTGGTTTGTCATTGCCAATACACATTTCTTGATAGTAAACATACTAATCAATAATTAAATAAAACTCCTAATGAGTAATAATACGTTCATAATATGTGTGAATTGCCCTTTTCTTTTTTCACCCCCACAGTGGGAACACTGTCTCTTCTTTGCTTTCATCCCCCAGTAGCCCTGCTTGATATTATGACAGTTCTGTCAGTCTCTGTGACGGGGTGTTGAGGTAACTTGTGAGAGATTCCTGTGTGAGTATCATTGTCAACTGAACTGGCAAAAATGACCATCAGCGAAATGCTGCCCTTACTGCTGACTTCCTATCCTTCCAGGAGGGATTTTATCCGTGCAATGGAACATTACAATTTGCGTATATTCAAGGCAATTAGTAGACTGGATGTATTTTGGGTATTTCATACCTTACTAAATTCTGTTTATCATTTTCATTCATTTTCTTAAGAGAGAGGTGGGAAGCAGCATTTTTCATGCAAAATCACATTTTAGCAGAAATTAACAGGTTTGGAAATTACACAAAGGAATTTGCGTGTAACATTATGCCATTATATATATATATATATATATATATATATATATATATATATATATATATAAAAAAGGATTATTGCCAGTTTCCGTGACAGGCACTTATCGTGCTAGATTCTAAATTTGACATCTAGCTGAAATTCCACAGACTCAGTACATATAACCAAGGATGGGTTTTTGATCATTTGTATGCTGATGGTGTGATTTTGACATTGTTTTGTATACCCATTACATGTTTGGCTTTCTTCCCATAGTGTTAGCTGCAGTTTACAGGACATGAAGTCAATCATGTGAATATTTTTTGCACCAATGAGAAGGAATGCTCACTAATGCCGGTGGGCAGAACAGTGGGTGTAAAAAATAATTGGAAATATTCATAGAATGAAGTGTAGGTTAAAAGAAAACGTTTAGTTACAGGAAGTTATCATATCTCCTTGGTTTGTTCAATACTTGCACAATCACAGCAGGCGGTGGCCTACCTCTGGTCCCTTTGGGGCAGGGCCTCTCCACGGAGGTTCCAGTGTGGGCCTGGGGCCAGTCGATGGCTCTCCTCCTGGTCGCCTCGCAGAAGCGCCTGGATGTCGGTGTCAGCTCTGGAACCGTCGGCCCGGCTGTAGCTGAGGCGCGAATGTCCTCAAACGGATCTCTGCCCTCTCTTGGATCTGCTCCTGCCGCAGTGGTGTCACCGTGCCCCTTAACGGTGGACACAGCGGTGGTGGTGAAAACTGTGGTGGCCCTCGGAATGGATGATGAGAAGGAGAAATCTTCGATGGTCGGCCCTAGAGCGAGAGGAGAATCGAGCCGTTAGACCTCAAGTCATAAATGTCCTTGTCTTGAACTTGCGTTCCATCTTGCTGTGGGGAAACTGCATCTGCTTCGGTCCCGTGGCTTGTTATTTGTTGCGAGAGTCACTGCTGCTCATAATTCCTGGAAATAAAAGCTTCATGCTGCTTTCACTGGTAATTCCAAGTCTTTTCTGCTCCTTACCTAAACAAAATCCAGGCAAACCTGCCAATGCGACACTATCTGTCTCTTTCTATTTTTTGCTTTAGAAAAGCAGTGGTGGTCGGGCATCCTTTGACAGAGCAGTGATTTCTTCCCAACAGAGTCAGTACCCTGGGCTGATTAAATGTCAACAATGAAGACAAAGCCTGCTTGCATTTTCCTTTTTTTTTCTGCCTACTTCATCTCTCTCACTTTGACAAAGCTGGTGTGCAGAAGGAGAACTGCATTGCCCCAGACAAAAAACATACATCAGCAATAATACAATTCCATTGTATCCAATCCGCACGCACCCGGCAAAGTAAATCTTTGTGTGAATGTGCACATGCACATGATCAAGTGCATTTGTGTTTTCTCCATTGCTCAAGTGTGTTCCTGCTTGAAATGAGTGTGGACAGATGGATGTCTGCTGAGAGAGCCTGCATGTAACTGGGGAATGAGAGCAGAAATAGGAAATCTATACATTTTAAAGAGTATGAATTGCCAATACATGAATAAAAAATGAAAACACGAATATACTAGGAGTCTTGTCTCCTGCATGAACGATCATACATTTTCACCCACAACCTCCTGATTGTATTTGGAGATAAAAGCACCTTCCCACAATGAGGTCCGCCCTCATGAAAGGCACTACAGTGCTGTCCTCAGGTTCCCTGGGTGCTTCTGGGAAAATGCAATATCATGCTATCTGACACTCCATCATCAAACACATATCTCCATTTCCTGAGAGAGAGCGGTGACAAAGCCCACATTTCACGTTGCTCACTAATCAGCCATTCAGGGGAATCTTTGCTCTTTTTTTTTATTCCTGTGAAAAGTCTGGATTTATTACAAAAGCTGATATCTGATGATGTGGTCAGGAGGCTTCAGCAGGGAAGAAACAAGGATCCTGTGATGATCACTAAAAAAAAACCAAACCTCAAACCACCCTGCACTGTAGCTGAATAGTGACATTTTACTCAGTGACCTTTTCTCCTGGCAGAGAGCCCTGGTTAATTACTTCATACTTATTCAGCCATTGTGTTTCTTTCACCTACATATTCACACACTGGCCTGGACAGCCTGGCTGCGAAAGTAACAGCCGACGTGTGCCGTTAGCAATGAGCCGATGAACAATTGGCCAACAACAAAAAAAAAACTAGATTGTCTTCCTCATTTTTTATTTTATTTTTTTAAAGGTATAGAGTACATATTAGTGCATTTAATTTAAAATAAACTACTACAAAAAGAAAAGGAGAAATATAATATGTTACGTATTGCCGGTGAAGATTTTTTCATTGACTCGTGGAACGATTCAAAGGCTGATTCAGCTGATTCAATATATGCATATAATGCAATAGAAGGGCGAGTGTAATTGGTTTTCAGATTATTAAACCTCTCTGAGCAAACCTGCATTTCCACAGGCTGATATAAGCCCTAATGTGCTTGCCTCACCTGATTAACTTGCTCCTGAAGCCATATTAATCCAGCTCAGGAGACCAAAGCACCTATATCTGACACAAATTAACATACAGTATCAAGCCAATATTTTCTTTTTCTCAGTCATTATTTCTTGGAAAATTCAAATGGATTGTAATAATATATTCTACCATTATTGATTAAATCAATTTAGAGTTTCTGTTTATACAGGTAATATATAGTAAATATATAGTTTTATTTTGATCAATAGTATAACGCCCAAAATGTAATAGGAAAAAAAAAAGCTGAAACCAGTGATCTGATTTTGATTTCAGCACTGTTTGGAGCATTAAGTCATTTTATCAATTTGCCTCTTACTGTGACTGATTGGAATTCCTACATTAAAACACAATTTTCTGCCAAAATTGGAAGCTTTGGTTATTTCACGAGAGAAATCAGTTTTTCTTTTTGTCTCCGTTTCTTTTCTCCCCCCCCCGCTGGTTTGAAGGGGCTGGGTCTAAGTTGAAAAAGGGCCATGTCACGTATCACCCACTAATCAATTACACAATATATCCAATTCTAATTTCGCGAGAGAAGCACCGAGTTATTTCATGCCATTCGACACGTGGTCATTGTTCCTCACATGTACACGCTTTCGGGCAGAATCATGGAGTTATGTCCCTTTAATTAGCAGGGGCACTCAGATGTCGACCGAGTGGTTTTTTCAATCAAAGGCAAGATGCAATCTTGACGCATGTTTACGGTCAGCACGTCGCAGGTTCCACATCAGAGAGTGATCGTGACTTACATCAAGAACTTCGAATACACAACATATTTATTCAATACAACATCAAGTAATGTGCTTGTCAGATGCATCTGTGGGCTTATTTTTGATGCCTCTGTACCGTGCGCTACAATTTTTTCTTTTGATTGCGGCGAGAAAAAATTCCCCTCCAGTGAGAGCGCGCGTCCTCTGATAGCACTGCGAGAGGGCTGCACCAATTAGCTACCATTTCTCTCAAGAGGCGGTGAAGTCACTCTTTATGGGCAATCTGACACCGGGGGCATACTGCTGCCATATGCTGAATAATACCTCTTGTAAATAATGGAAGAGTTTGAGATTGAACACTTGACAAACGGCTGCCACACGAGTCTAAACAGAGCATGCAAATCAGAAAGAAAGAAAGAAGGACAATTCAAAAGGAATAAAAACCATGACGCAAGACCATCAATCAAGACATGAAGAAGAAGCAGAATTAGTTGTATCACTTCGATGGCCCCCAGAGTCTTTTTTACATTCATGAGAGGATAAGACGACAAAAAATATTTAACCAAAATCATATGATCAGATGTCTAGATATTCTGTTTGTCCATGCTTTTATACATTACACTGCTGCATATTGTTGTATCAAATTACACTCATGCAGTCGGCTGTAAAAACTATCTACCTGTCCATACACACTCCAGGATAAATGGAATCATAAGTCACCTAATACCTAGTATTAAGGAAGTGCAATGACAGCTTGAAGCCAAATATAAGCTGTTTTAATTGGTTTAAATTCTGAAGATGAATCACTATACAACGGCTAATCCTCCCAGTACAATAACAAATAGACACATTGAAGGGAAATATCTGGAACTCAGTTAAAAAGTAGGGATCCGATTCTAAACCCTATTAAACCCTATTAAAACACATTATTAAATGCAAGAACAAGAAGAGAACATGGTATATACACTGTGTGGTACTGTAATTGTAAGGCTTGCTGGGGATCGTCAGCCAGCGGTGCTAAGTAACCGAGTACATTACTTTACTGTGGTTTCAATACTTTTACTGAAGCAGATGATCTGATTACTTTGAATCACAGGTCATTTGTCATGTGCATGCTAATTAAACAAACAGTGCTGAACTTAAGTCACACTAATAGGCGACGCAAATGATGCTCATTGCGCTACCTGTGCTGAATGCCGTGTCCGTGTGTTCTTTATTCATTGAGCTTTTCGGCTTAACTCAATAACAAGACAGTCTCGGAGGAGAACTGAGTAAGAGCTACAGTTGGTCTTTTCTTACCCCTTTACCAAGAGCCGGCACTGGTAATTAATGACAGAGAAATAAATCCCACAGGACATGAATTTTACATTAGGCTGTTTATCTGCACTCATGCTGTTCTGCTTCATTCAAGCCAGCATGACTGGAGCACACAGCTTGGCATGGAATGTAAAGGGCCACAAGACAATTTCTGCAGTTGCTACACTCGGAAACATTTGATCTTTTCTTCCTGCCGAAATAAAAAAAAACACAGGTTGTTGCGAAAGTGTTTGCAGGTCTCACTGCTTCACTGACACTTGTTTTTTAAAGAGCAGTAGACAGGGGGGACATATATGCCGGACATATCCTATGTCTGCGTGGGGTAATTTATGAGCCCTGAAACTGAATACTGCGGAGCAGCAGACGCAACTAGACAGTCCGAGTCTGCGGAAGGTGGTGAATCTGCTCACAAGAGAGATACAAGCATGGAGACAGGAAAATATATGTGCAGACAGAAATACACTCGAAAGACTCCCAAAACTCCCGTCACACACACGCACACACACATACACACACACACACACACACACACACACACACACACACACACACACACACACACACACACACACACACACACACGTAATGTCAACTACAACAATTCCCTGCCGTAATTCAGCAAGAAGGACGATTAGAGTTCTTCCGAATCTTCCGCTTCACTTCAGCCTCTGTTAGTGATGCTGAGCATCGTGCTTCAGAGGGCGGTGGAGCGGAGGCTGTAGGAAATGACACATCTATAAATGTCCTCTGTCTTGAACATTAACCTGGAGGCGTTGTCCAGTGATATAAAAGCAAACTGAAGTGCAGCTGGGTGAAGTCACAAAATGCCCGAAACAAAAAAAAAACACAAAACAGCAGCTTTGTGATGATATATACTGTACGTGTGGCATGAAACAGCGTTTGTTCTTCTTCTGACATTTCCATTGAGCGTGGAGCCCACTTGTGGCCTAAGCCTTTCGGACAAAGCCGTTAATTTTATGCCTCTTGTCTTTTTTTATTTTCTCAGATCAATTCTACCTCAAGCGCAAATTAATTTTCTCCTTTCTCTTCTTGTTAGTTTGAAATGCTCGTAGCAATTAGTGACTCTTCTGATTGTCTCTTTGTTTTAGTATTCATTGGACTGAAATCCATTAATGTCTTTGCACATCACAGAGAACCCATTAGCCTTTGACCCTCTAAGTTTCGCCATGGTGAGCACCTAGGTCTGCTTTTTATTGGCAGGCGCCTCTTTTTAGAGAGACTCTCTAAATATTGATCATTTGTGTTCACAATGTGTTAGCAGGGCATAGATGTTTTTTCTTTAACTGCGTGCGAACTGTTTGGAACAATAAGCGGAGAGATCAATATGGGGAATGCTCTCAGCTCCTCACTTCAACCATTGGCCAGAGTTAAGAAAACCCGCGGTGTTGCAAACACTCGACAATACGGTACAGGAAGTGCAGACAAGTTGCTAAGGTCAATTATGTTCTGCTTTGATCACTTTGCTAAAACTCTCTTAATATAAACCCCTAATCCTGCTGGCACCTCGGTGCCTCTCTGGGATGAGCATTACAACCAAGGTTGATGCTTCTGACAGAAAAGGACACCGACACTCCTCGTGCCACACTAGTTCTACAAAGCAGAGAAATATACTGGGTTTGGTGTTCGAGGTAACTTCACTCTGCGGTCGATGAATCTTAATGTGAACAATTAATTTCCTTTACGCCTCAAGTGCCCCTCAGTTTCGGAGAGGGAGACATTATTTCAGCACCATTAGATTACCCTGCCGAATAGGTTGTTTAATTCAACGCCATATCATGGGCAGCAATAAATCCTAATAGCTACACAGCAAAGAAGTTAAAGGTGTAGGTCTGAAAAAACCTAATAAAGAAGAACCAATTATTTTCAAGTGTCATTCACAAAGGCATGCCGTGCTGCTGCCGGTCGTAGCATCTCGGGATGCTTCATCTCTCCTTGTTGGAACTCACGGCATTTCACAATATTCCAATAAAAACATAAGTTAATGATCCACAGGGACAAGTTTCGCCGCAAAGATTTATTACTGATTGGAGCCTAATAACAAAACGGTGGCAGGACACAGGTAAGTACTTGGAATAATGAGTGAAATCAACAACTACCTTCCGTGGGGTTCATTGATTGGATGAACTGTTCCTGCAGCAAGTGGCAACACCAGGCCTATATGTGGCATTTATGTTTACCGAGCCATTGCAGTAGCTGAGAGAGCACATTAAACCCTTCATTGAAAATGCTCTGTGATGGCCACTTCTCCCTGAGCCTCTTTTGAGACAAGGAGAAAGATAATTCAGCTGTTAATTACATTTACATCGGGACGTGAACAGTTGAGCAGGCAGTTTGCATGCATGGAGGAGTCATTAGAGTCTTGAGTATTTTTCATATCTGCTTTAACATACTCTTAATTGAGGCTCCGCTCGTTTCCGAAAAACAGACACAAACTTGGAGCTCCCCTTGGGTGTCGAGTTATCGTGGTGGGGAGAATTCCAGGGGAACGGCAGGAAAACAAACAGACGTGTTGACAAGAGGGCAGAGTTCAGGAGCACACAGCCTCCATTGAGACATCAACACCAACCCCCCTTTAACAGCTCAGGTCAAGAATCAGATTTCCCCCTGGCAACCCCCCTCTGGAATATGCAGAAGTTAAAAATCATAACCTAATCCGGACCAGTGCTCAGGGGCAACCCAAGCCTCTAACATAACGCAGAGTCGGGTCAGGGACCTTGATTCCCCGATTCATAAAGGAGACTTAGCCTGGCTCTGTGGGATAAGGTGGCTGCAGTCAGGTAATTAAGCCCATTATCAGCTTGATGTAAGGTCTCCGTCTGATGACACGTGTGTCGCCTCGCAGCACTTCACAGATTAATTCCAGCCCCCTGACCGCCTGACAAGATTCTTCACTGTAATTGATCTCCTACCTGCCATTCTTCTGCCCTAATTCAAAAAATGGCTTCGGTGAGGTTGCCGTGGTAGCCATGGCAACTCAACTTGAAATCCCACGGTATTAGGAGAGGATAACCTCTGTCACACTGTGCGCAATACTTCTCAAATGTATTCCCAGCATTAGGGGAAAGTTCGGGAGGGCCGCGTTCATAATGGTTTTGAATAAGGCCTGAGATTGAAGAATTTGATAGGGTCCAAGCTTCGGCTGGAGTGAGTGCCCCTGCCTGCCTCATGGTAAGTCTGTAGCGCTGCCGTGCCACTGGGACCTATCCCTCATTCCAAGGTGAATCTGTAATTTCTGTCTGCAAATGAGCCCTTTCCCCGAGACTAACACAACCCCCTTTTCTCTATCACACCCCTAAATTGCAACCAAAATTAAAAAGCAGCCATCTGTGACATCCCACGCTGCCGCCAAACAATAGCCGAATAACACGAAGACAGTGAACTAGACAAACACGGAGGAGCTCTCACCTTCAGCAGGATCCGGCGGCCCAAAGTCCAGGTCGTAGCGCAGGATGTAAAAGTTATTCCACACGTATAGCTGGTTGTCCCTGGGGTTGTAATCCACAGCAGTGATGTACTGGTACTGGTTAGGGAAGAGGATGTCGGTGTATTCGCCGTGGTTCAGCTTGGTGTTGTAGACGTAATCGATTTGGCTCCTGCTAGCCTCGCTCTCGTTTTCTTCGTAGGTCGAGCGCACCACGTGGAGCACGCCGCACACCATGAAGGCGTTAGAGGCAGAGCGCTTGTCGTACGCCGTGTCCCACGTGGCCTCGAAGCGAAGCGTGTACGGGTTGAGCTGGCTCACCACAATGCGCCCATTGTTCTGCTCTGTGGCATAGATAACCCACAAGCCCCTCTCATCTACGGCCAGGTCAATGTCTGTCTTGCCACCCCAGCGGTAAGGTGAGGTGTCGTGATAGTTGGCATTGTTAACAATGGCCTCGCCACTTTTGATGCGTGTGCGCAGGTCAAACTTGACAATGTTGCGGGTGCGTTCCTTGTTGAAGAAGATGGCACCGTCATAAGCTACGAAGCCTGTCCCATCGACGCGGTGTGGCAGTTTATAGCTGGTCGTCTGGCGAGCATTTTTGAAGTCCTCCAGGGAGGCGTACTCGATTAGGGTGTCAGTGCGGTATGGCGTCCAGGGCATGAAGAAGACTTTGTCTCCAGCCTGCAGCGGGTCTTTGCACCACGACCCCGCTTGCTGCTCTGCCTCAAACAGGAAGGTGGTGTCTCCTACACCCTTCAGAGTCCCGGGACAAATGAAAACTAGTGACAGAGAGGAGAATGAAGCAAAATACAAAAAGGCAAAATGTTAAACACATACTGTACAAAAAAAAAACTTTTGACACGCATCATTCTGGCTTTGGAGGAATATTTAAACTTCTGTTTTTGTGCTATGTCGAACGAATAAGGGAAAAAAAGAAAATAAATGAATGTGTCACAGTGAATATTCAGAATGACCAATGTGACTTGCATCTCAAGGGTCTGCTGCTACATCCTAGCCGGGACAAAACTAAATAAAATGTGAACAAAAAGAAATCCTGCAAATGAAAGACACGGGAAACGGGAGAAGTACAGCTCACACGTTATTGTTTTTTTCTTTTCATACCAGCCTGTCCCTGTCGTTAGATGCCACACAAACAACTGGGTATATGGAGACACTGAACATGCATACTCACATGACTGAGGTCATAAACCGAAATGATAAGGGAACAGACTTCACATCTTGTGATAAGAGTGAACAACAGGTTGTTAATGGTGGTGGTGGCAGCAAAGCAGAGGTAAAATGAAAGTGGAGGTTGGGGAATAGAGTGAACAGTGCTAAAGGATTTTCGCTACTTCTGTGGCATAAAAAACAAGAGTAACCACTGATGGGTGAGGGAGGCCGTGGCAAGGTTCCCATTTCGATCTTCTTGAATTAATTGGTTCTGGATAAAAAGGAACACAGTGAATTCTTGTGTCTTTTTTTTTCACTCTGTGCCAATCTCACTCAACCATCACTGCTATTTCACATCACGTGCTATGGGTGCAGCAGAAATTGGGCCAAGCAAACTACCAACTGAGCCAAACAAGAATATATATATATATACACAACTAGTCTTTCGTCAAGGGTTAAAACAGTGCTAAGCAAGAGTCCCTGGAACAAATCAACACCGAACAGTTGGTGTTTTTTGTTTCACATTGTGGGAAAAAAAAAACTACATCTGATGACCGTGGGTGTCATTTGAAATTCTGTTCTGAAACTCGTTTGGACTCCATGGGTGCAAACAATCCTCCAATGGGTTTAGCATTTGACAGGAGAGGCAATCAGGAGGGGGGAGGAGACGTGAGGGGAGCTGTACTCAACACCACAGAACAAGGAGCTGGAGGAGGGGGAGGGAGGGACCGGACCACTCATTTACCTTTTTGCTCCACTTCTATTTCAGGCATTGGAAAAGAAAGCAAAAAGAGTGCAAAAGGGAGAGAAAGGTTATAATGAGACAACTACCAGGTACAAAGAGAAGAATTAGTTGGAGGATATGACCATGAGATGAACTGCAGGGCGGTTTAGGAAGAAGAGCTGGAGAGAAAAGGGACGTTTGTTAGTGAGATGGCCTCTCATCCTAGGATATAAAAGCGGAGAAGTTATAACTGGAGACAAGCAATGTGCCATGCTGTTCAGCGGAGTAGACTTTTTCTTCGGCCATTAACTGCCAACCAAGTAATGCACTGACCACCTAAAAGCACAATAAATCCCTCCAAAAATGCGTCTCCTAAGTAGCAGGAGAAGAAAAAATCTGAAAGTCCCCGTCATACTTCAATGGATTAAAATCTTAAAGTTATTTTTGGCTTGCATTGACTGAAGGTGGAGTTTGCCCAAACTTCATAAACACAAACCCAAACTCGATTCCAAAAACTTGCTCGCCCACACACGAAAAACATGACACGGTGCTAAAATTACAGACCAAACTCTTTAATGAGCCAAGGAGAGCAACAGGACATTAGATGACGGATGAACATTCGGCCTAATATGGAGTTTCTTTAGTGGACTGTTGACGCTGCTCACACAGGGTGGAGGGGGGGGGGCAGTCTGTGAAAGATTTGAAGTTTAAAAAAAAAAAAGATGGAGTAAAGAGGTTAGTTAGGGTGGGAGGCAGGAGGTGAAAGGGAGGTCTGTTTGAAAGAAGAAAAAGAAGAGATGAATATTTGGGAAAATGTTTACAATTCATCAATTTAAATGCTAAGTACTTTAACAGGCAGGAATGAAGGCTCGATTTGCATTTGTAAACTACTCTAAAACCCCCTTTTGAGGTGGATGAACTCAAATCCGAAATCCAGAGGCGCAGTTTAAAAAAGTGCTGGCTTTAAACAACTCTACAGCACATTTAATTAAATCATCGAAAGACTGGAGTTTCGTGACCGTATGCAGGAATTTGGTTAATCTGTGAAAGATGCAGAACCATCTCTTTTATTACTTTAATATACTCTGTAAAATGTTTCCACTGGATTTCACTGAATGCGCTGTGCTAATGTTAGACCTATAATGTACTCCTTCCTTTGTAGTCTCCGTGATTATCTCAGCAAAAAACAACAATTCAGTAGATAATGCCATTTAAACTACTTTAAGCGTAAATTCACCCAAATTACAAGGATCTGAATTCCCCAGTTACCCTGAGACTTAGCTAGACATGCAGATAGTTTGGGTTTTATTAGGCCAAAAAAATCTGCCTCTTTATTTTACCAAGCAAAAGCAAAAGATGCCGTTAGTTTTCCCCCTCACAAACAATCTTGGGCTGAGTGCAGACACTGGCTTGCAGGCAGCACATTGCCAAGACAACAGACATGTTTCATTTAAGTCATTATATAATGACTAAATAGGATGTGATATAAAAATTAAAGCACATACAAGAACCAAACTCTAAAGACATTCATCTTAAAAACCCGGGCAAATAAAATCATAACTCTCTGCATTGCTACATTCCACTCGAGGTAACTGAGAAAACATGTTCTTTCATAATTGGGGTGAACTGACCCTTTAAATGACTGCAAAAAAGATAATCTTTCAACACAATTAATGATATAATATAATTAACAGTGCTACAATGTCTTTCCAAATACTCCCACGTCACCTGTAAAACAAACGGACACAGTACAGTTGCAGAGACTGTAGTTACAGCACATCTACAGTATCGAGTCTACAGACACTTTAAAAAACACACAGTAAGAGTTCAGTGTGTGATTTGGATGGTGATACTTACTATAGGGAACACACTCATACTGGACCTCTAAGTACTTGTAGGTGCCAGGGCATGGATCAGGAAAGACATCAGAGCCAGTGACAACCACACACTGCGTACGGTTGTTGCACCTAGAAAAAAACAAAGATTGACCAGAAATTTCATCATGACTACCCACAGCAAGGGTGCTCGACAGAGACAACACTAATGACACAGAGCGGGAAAAGTTCATCGTTACAGCGACAATGGAATTGATGAAATCTCAGCCAGGACTGTCACATATGCATTCTAGTTTAAACCCTTGGCAAACAGAGAGAGGAATGAGAAATATTAAGGAAGAGCAAATGAATGTGCATGGAGATGATAATGAATGACCAAGTGAGAGAGCAGCTAAAGACATGTCGGGGAATTAGCGATGGCATTTCCTTTAACAGCGTCCTTTCCCGCTATTGAAAGGGAAGACATTCATTAAAACACACACACTGCAGTTAGCAGTGACATGCGGTGGACTGGAATGAGTGACCTCCGCTGAAACGGAGCGGCTCCGCTGCATGTACGTAACGAGCGCGACGTGAATGTGTCACTTCGATGAGGTTATTCGTCTCCCTGTATGCAATGGTGTCCCTAAGGGATTTTAACAGTCTGTGAGGTGGAAAGTCAGGGTGTGTGCATGCGTGCGTGTTTGCAGATGTTTTCTGGGTGCTAAAAAAAAGTTCAAATGTAGAGGGAGAGGGGGGGAAAGAACAGCAGAGGACTGAGTTTGTGTAAATACTGTATAGGGTGAAATTGGCTTCACTTCAATCAAGCTCTCTCGAGGCCGAGGGATTGAGAATACAGTCAGCAGCAGCAGAGGCAAACAAGGGAGAAAAGAAATGGCACCAAAATAGGACATTCAACAATTTGCAAGCTTGAGATAAATATTGCAGGAGGTCAGTAGCAGTCATGCAAGCTGGACATACGTTTCAACATTGGACATGACATTCAAAGAAACATTAGTAATTTAAGAGGCTTTCTGTGGCTGCAAAATGGGCCACGTGAAGCCTGTTGTCTGTGCACTTTTAACCATGCAGGTTGTTGCGGTAAAGAACAAAAAGAGGTAAACGTATGTGTGCATATTATCCAAAACAAGGCGACACACATTATAAATCCTGCTTTGCATTTTCACGACAAAAAACCATATTTTGAAACTAATGGATGATCTAACATTAAATATGGTGCATAGCCCATTATGAAGTTAACAAAAAGCATTAGCATCATCAGTGATGGTTTAAACACCACTGACAATAGGGTGCCAGCTGCACTTAAAAAATTCACCGTTACGGCTTCACTACAGATAGAGCTGCTGCGAGTGAGAAGGCTCCCCCCATGAAAATGTGAACTGACTGACACCGGATGAGAGCGACAGAGCCACTTAAAATGCACAAAGAAATGGGCTATTTAACTGTTTTATTTCTTCTTTTTTTTAGAGTTTATAAGTCTGACTTACTAGAGTCCCCAGCTTTCGGAAGTACATTTACTCAAGTACTGGGCTCATGAATAATTTTGAGATACCTGTCGTTCACCTAAATATTTCATTTCATGCTTGTTTGTGCTTCCACTCACGTCATTTCAGAAAAAAATGTACATTTCAGTGGCAGTTATAGTTTGATTTACCGTATACAAGACATGATTAGCTCATGTTATGTGCTACATTGTCATGGATTTAAGCACATAACAGCATGGCAAATGGATCAAATTTGCTTCACATCTACCAGCTACAATATTAAAGTGCTGCATACAAATTAATGCATCAGTAATAATGATCCAATGACAAAATAGAATAATGGAAAAAAAATAGGGAATCATTTTGTATTTTACTTTTATAGAAACCTATATTCCCTCAAGCTAAATTTCGGTTTCCCGGGGGCAGCGTAACATGTATAAAACACAATATTGACATATTACCACCTTTAACGGATGTAACAGCTAAAATGTGACAAAACATTTCCCCACTCTCACATTTTTATTTGGAGCCGTGTTGCTGCACACATGATGAATGTCAATATTCACTTTCCTTTTAGCTCTGCTTTGGGTCTCCACCAACGGCTGAGGGGAAACATCTGGCTCCTTAGAGTCTAAATGCTCCGTGGTGTTCACAAGCTAGTTGTTGACTTAGTCTGTCAGATTTTTTTTAGCTGGGCAGGTAGTGTCGATGAGATCTGAATCATTAAATCCAAAACAATGACCTAAAAGGCGCTAAAACACCTTTGTAAATCTGCAGAGTTTGAAGATAATTCTCAGTGGGTGTGGCACTGTCAATTACACCAGACTCATTTAATACAAAGATATTCATCGGTGCAGTTTCGAGTCAAGGATCTAAATACTCCACCAATTCTACCACTGCTGGCTTTCAAGTCGTACGGATTCACTCTGGCTTTTATTCTCCTGTCATTTTTAGATTCTCCTGCTGTGGAGAAAAGGGAGGTGTTGTTGCTAAGCATTTTGACACGCTTCCTCTGTTTTAAACTGCTGCTGAAATCACTTTGTGTAATCTCTGCCGCACCCAGCACAGTCTCATGGCGGTAGAGTGTCTGATTCCTGCTCGCTCTCTGTCTAAGAGCTGCATACATTACCAGGTAAAAGATGTGCTCTGTTTGGGTCAAGGGACAGGTTGCCGGTGAAATTAGTTAATGTGAGTCAGCAGAGCAATCTTGTTTTGAGTACATTGTGGGTGAATAGTTTTTGCCCCTACACAAAACAGCGAGGCTGGCAGAGAGAGAGAGGTCAGACATACAGTCCATTTACAGTACATGTCTAGGGGAGCGCTCACCTGAATATTAAACACGCCCAGTGGCTTGAGTTGCCATCAGCTCCTCCATGCATTTTTCATCCAGCTGCTTTTTTGTTAACAACACAATATTTTACTTGACAAAACACTTTGATGTAGATATTGTGGAAAATCAGACCGTCTGATTCCAGTCTGGTTGTTTTTGTTGTGGAGAAACTGGCGGCTGATGAAATTTCTTTTTCGAAATTACCAGACAGACAACTGTCACTCGGCAGACTCCCCACTGTGTCTATCTCCCCAATTTTGTCTAATTTGTATGTTTACTGTTTCTGTCTGCAGCGCCTGTCTGCAGCGCCTTTGCATTTTGTTAATCTTCGCTTATGTTGGCAGGGCGTTGTGCCTTAATGTGGCGCAGTTGGAAAATCGGCCTTGTTTTAGTTTACTGCAGCCTGAAGGAGGAGTGATCGGGGTCTACCGAAACCTTGTGCCTGCTTTAACATCCCCACTTATCACATCAACCTTAATTACTGTCAGGAATCCATTTCCTCTGATCTGAATCATTAGAATAATTCTAATGATTAAGGGCTTGTGGTGCAGCTTGTGGTGCAGAGTCTTCTCAAAGCCTTCGCCCGCACACTGCCTCCAGGGAATCTGCTGTGGAGATAAGTTTGAAGTGCGGCTCCAGTGAGAGAGAGTCTGACTTGTCAACAGATGCGGTGCTCAATGTAGCAGGTTGCAGTAAAACCGAAAGACACGGACACAGTCAGCAGCGCGTTACTGTATGAGCGTACCGGGACTCAGCTGTAAATTTGGAAAGACAGCAGGACTCGAGCTATTTGTGAGCTATTCTGCGGTGCTGCACCTCATCGTGGCAGTAAAGAAGTGAGTAAAGGTGGGAAAACACCGGAGGTGTAAGATGGTGGATGATGGTGTTCAGAAGTAAGCCTACAGGGTGGGGGCGGGTTAGGACAGAGCAGTGCATTGGAAGATGAACTGTGCTGGTTGGGTCATCCAGTGCCCTTCAAAAAAAACACACCCCTCTAGGGGCGAGCAGCACTCGAGCCGGAGTGTTGCCGTGCTGCCGTTTGACAGCGAGGCAGCAGCATCCTGTGAGATGGTAACCAGCATGAAAGGCACGATGATGGCCACTGCTCACTACCTGCGGCACAGCCACTTCAATTGCAGTACAAGTGTTTGAACAAAGTAAGCCCAATATTCCAGATAGGGAATTAGGCGGGATGTGCATGTGACTCGTGTCTCTGAGCTACGCTGATTATGACTCAAACAGTGGCAACAAGGCGCAGCTGGTGTGAAGGGAGCTCTGCCACACGGATGTCAATGCCTGCCTGTCAAGAATTAATCTGTGCCCTAGTTTTTCTGAATTTCAAAGTGCCACCTACATAATCTAGTCAATGAAAGACTAGCCTTTTTTTTTTTTTTTATCAAAAGGTGTGAAATGTTGATTAATGTCCGGCGTGTGGGTGGATGCCAGACCATGGTGATAATTTAAATATTTATGGAAATGTTAGTTGCATACTTTTTCCTGTTCAGCTCCTGGTTATGTTTTTGAAATAAGATTCCTCCTCTCCTCAGCGCTTTACCTTTGTGATATAATCTTGTAGGCGTCGGGAAGGTAGCAGTTGACGTTCTCCATCTGAAATGGGTCAGCGTCACAGATCTTGTCGTCAGTCCGGCCGTAGTTGGCCGTTTCGATCATGATGACATCACTCCCCGGGCAGCGGAGATCAATTGCGTATCCCTCACATGAGAGCTCCCTCCTGACCAGCCCGAAAGGCAAGGCTGCGCGGCTGAAGCCTAAAATATAAACAGAGACGGAGGAAAAACTTTTAGCACACAAATGAAAAAAAAAAATTTAATGAGTTTAAAGGATCACTGCTTCAGTACAATAAGGCCACACATCATGCAGTAAAAATCCACTGGCACAAAGCAAATAGGCAACAGCAGTCCAATGTTTACCACAGTTTTAAACAGACGGGCCATTACACACGATAAAGGAATGGGGCAAGACGAAACAATTCATCTCTCCATCTCTCTGTGGTCTTGGATGTTGGCGGAGACATCAGATCGTAAGTCACTGGAGACCAGTGGTAACCTCATAAATTCTTGAGCAAATACAAAAGCTTCAGAGCATCAGGAAGGCCTCCACCTAGAGAACATTGCCTGCAGGGCCAAACCTACGTGGACGGAGGACACTTTGTTTTACAGTCATTCACGCCCTTCCATTGGCTTCTTTTGCTTTACTTTCTCTGCAAAGTACGATAGAGAAGAAGAAAAAAAAGAATCCTGGCAGAACCGGAGAGTAATATAATCTATTTTACAGTGTCGGCGATCGAAGAGGGGACAGTCTGGAGTCCACACGGGGGAAAAATCTATACACGGAACGCAGCAGATGGGAGCGCGGCCAAATAGCACTACTTTAGGGGGAAAATCACTTATTTCACACAAATCTGACCCCTTAGCTATAAAATGTCTGGTCACTGATGGATATGGAGATTCGATGAAAGAAAGAAAAAAGCTATTAAAGAAAGAGAAAGACGGACAGAGAAATCCATTATGTGAGGTTAAAGAGTAGCTCTCTGAAAGTCTGAGAAAACAATTAGTTAAAATCTAAGTACGACATGCAAATGTGTTCCATTTTGGAAGTGCAAGCCGAGCGCCGCGTGACCTGTCAATAAGCGCCATTGTTTGCAGCAATAGTGGGTCCCTGAGGGGGCAGCAGCCATTTGTATTTTCTGCACTGCTCTCTCCTAATTAGCCGTCCTTTCAGCCCGCTACCTTTTCCATGCTCCAATCGGCGGCCGGGCATTGTCATGTACTAACACTTACCACCCCGGGTTCACTCTGCCCCCTCCCTCTGATTATGCTCACACTTTTGACAGTCAGGGCCTTTTGCAATTAGCATTGTTTGAACTGCTCAGACCCGAAGCGATTCCGGCTTGAAATTCCTACCCTGAAACCCCCGGCCCACATGTCTGCTAGTCATTCCAGCCTGCTGTGGCTGGCTCACGTATAATGATATTCTATGTCAGTCTGCACGTCACTACGTGAAACAAAAAGCATGCGCGCACACACACACAGACACAGACACACACACACACACACACACACACACACACACACACACACACACACACACACACACACACACACACACACACACACACACACACACACACACACACACACACACACACACACACACACACACAGACATCTGTGAAAGATACAATGTTGGAATTCATTGTTGAAGTCATCGTATATTAGGAGGAACTTCTGCACACGCTAGTGCTGGTGGCAGTATAACAAAATATGAAGCTAATGGTATAAATTCTCTGGCACTCGGCCACAAGACATTTCATTATAATACCATGATCTATCTAATGGCCAGTAGATTCTGCTTAGCTGGACTGTTTATCACCTCATTAGGAGACGTCAGTGTGGCTGAACCATAAGTGGAGGGCTGTGGGGTCACTCCATCTATTCCAATAACCCGTACAATTACCCAAACCTTTCAGAAAACCTGTCCAGGGTGGCGGATGATAAAACACAGAGTGAAGTCGCCGGCTTTACTGCGAAGACTAATGATTGTTCCGCCTGCCATTCCTCATGGAAGGAGTGACGGGTTTATCACGGCAGCTACAGAGAGCAGACAGAAAGAATGCATTTCATGGAGTTTTAAGATTCTGAGCGGAGAGACCGCCGCTCGACAAAAAAAACACCCTCGCAGACACACCATCTGCCTTCATAACCTCCTTTCCCCTGGCTGTCCACTGTGCCCATCTATCAGCGCGCTATGGCATGATGGCATGCTGCTGTCAACACAGACCGAGCGATTGATTAGACTTGTGCCTTGCCCGCCTCCTCCTCCCTCCCCTGTATAGATCTCTCTGGTCATAGGCTAACACTGCATCAATTAGGGGGAGTATCTAGACTGTACTGGCGGCCCTAAAGAACAAATTGCTTGTTCTCCCAACTGCATACAGTCTGTCTCATTAATGACGGTATTGTCCTCTTGTAATTGTGCAAGTAATGTCAAATCTGTCTGAAAAAAACCTCAAATACGTATAAATGATTTTCTTTCGCTCTGTAGGAGGAGGAGGACATTCAAAGGGAATGCATTTTTGGTCGACTTAACTGGATTTGGTTTTTAGATTTTAGGATTGAAGCACCGCTAAGAGGGAAACACCTTGTGACAACAAAGGTTTTCTGGGTGTAGGTGTTGAGTTTCTGGGTTTAAACAAGTTTTGTGAGATTTTGGAAAAGAGGGGATGATTTGTTTGTGTGCACAAATGTCTGTGGCTTAAGGAAATATGAAAAGCTTTTCATCTCACGTTCTGTGCTTTGTTTGACTGCTCAACTTTGCAGCAGTCGGAGACTGCGACAGAGGGGCACCAGCGGCGGGGAAAGCAGTGTTGAGAAAACTGCAGGAGAAAAAAAAGGAATCCACAAAATGATCCCTGTGTGTTTAAAAAAAGACAGAGAGAAAATGGCCTGCTCTCGGTATCTGAACATCAGATTAACATTAAAATTACACAATCATTGAGGGGATTGATTAATGCGTTATGGTGAGCATTTAGTCAAATTCCCATGGAAACCGCTTTGACTTTGCCATAATTGGCTGTGATCCCTATTCCTGGCCTTGTTGACACGCAGCCTTATCACGTATTCTGGTCAGTGAGTGACTGCGAGGAAAGTAGCTTTTCAGATTCCTCCCCCTGACCTGCCTGCTAAGCCGTCTATTGAGCTCAAGAGAGCAAAGCAAAGGATGGGTCTACTTCTCAATATGTTGCATTCTGGGAGTTTTTCCTCTTCTCCCGTTGACAGCCTTTAAATTACTCCCAACTACCCCCCCCCCCCCCCCCCCCCCCCCCCCGCGCCAACCCCTCATAATACATATTTTGTTTTCTATCAACACCCTTGAAATTGGAAGTGGCACTGTGGCTCAGATGGGCACATCTGAAAACATCCACAGAGTTACACTAGGTGCCTTTTTAAAAACCCTGGAGATGAAACAACAGATAATGGAGGTTTTGTGTCGAGATATATTGCCATTTGGTGTCTGTGCCAGACCAGCACACATATGTTCAGGTTTAATCTCTGCTGGTCTGTGTTAGTTCCCGAGAGCACATTCGTGACCAACCTTTAACCTTTAAAAAACTCCAAAGGGCATAAGATGGTGGGAAAAAGAAGAAAAAAATAGAGGAATGTTTGATCAGTATTACAAAAAAAAAAAAACTGGGCCATTTTTGGAGGGTAGACGGAGTGGTGAGGGCTCGAACAGACAGAGAGCAAAGGCGTTGGTTGACGCTTGTCATCCTCCATTAAGGTTCCTTTGATTGGCCTTTGTGGTTCTGGAAACGGCAAACAGCTGCATGCAAATGTCCCTGTTTGCCCAAGGCTGGCCCCCATTGTTCTGGGCTTGAGTTTGACAGGGACGCTTTCTCTGCAGCATAAAGGAGGGTGTAGCCTTTAGTCAAATAAGAGTGCCCCAACCGTGGTCACAGCAGGAGCACTTCAAGATTGTTTGTCTTTTGATGTTATTTTATTCCTTATATTACTGGTAGCCAACATCTTTGGAAGAAAGAGACGATCTTAGAGTCAAGCTTTTCCTCCAACAGCGGGGGATGCCTCCATAATCCAACATCCGGTGTGAAAGGGTGGTCATATCGCATGCTATGCTCTGGTGGAGTAAAGATTTTCAATGGGAATTCATGAATTGGAAAAAAAGCTGAAAAACATATTTGAATTCTTCGCAAACAAAACAACTTCATAAATGATCTGCCGCTTTTTTTCCCAGTCTCTTTGTTATTAACTGCAATGTTAATCTGCTCAATGAAACATGATGAATGATTGCTGAAGGGGAAAAAAGGGCTTAAAAATTGTATTCAAGAGATCATTGTGGTAAACTTGTTACTGTATGTGTGAAATAAACTAAAGCACAATTCACTGTCCGTGAATATGTCCGCACACTGACAAACTGAACTGGGCTAATTCACAGCACACACACAATTCACATTTTCACATCCCCAAAAATGTCAGTCAGTGCTGCATGTTGCCCTAAAATGTGCGACTCGTGCACACAGCCGCCCATCAGACGTGAGACACACACGTGCAAGGTGGGAGATGAGAAAGGAGATTTGGGATTCACAAAATAACACCTGCTATTCAAATACAGACAAGACCCGAGAGCTCTTCACTGTGCCACAACGGCTCATATTTCATTTCAACTGTCGACAAGCGGCGAAACACTGGAAATCTAGTTGGACATATGGCACCATTTCCCATGACACTTTAGTCTGTGCTCTGGTCTACCTTGCTGGGAATTGTTTCTAAAGACAGTGTCTGATATGACCACAAACCCCGGGGCTACACCCGCCTTTCCCAGACAACTGCTATCAGAGACTCTTGATTCCGATATAAGGAGGCTAAAATAGAAACTGGCAATATAGGGCCGAGTCCATTTGTGGTTAGACAAAGCGCTCTGAGTCATATCCCTTTTCGCTCTCTGGTGATGCATGAATTCATTGCCACCTCAAATTCCAAATCCACCATTTGTATTCATGGCCTGGGACCTTTTCTCTAATTCATCTCCCTTTTATTTCATTTAAATAAAGGAGGAGAGGATCACACGTGGCAGGTTGAAGCATGTCTTGTTGAAAGGGTTGTAGGGGGAAGAATTTTTCACATTGCTGAGACGGAGCGTGATAGACCCCGTTGCTGCTTCCTCATTCCTCAGGTGGGTCCAGTGAGAGGAAGTGAGATCTTATCATGCCAGATGCAGGCATGTAATGTTTTCTCTTTGAATTAAGCGGGATGAATTTAAAGGGAAAATCAATGTGGCCGCTCGGCTTGAACTTATAAGAGTGATACCGTTTGAGTAGTTTGGAGTGTGGTAAAAAAAATCGCAAACTGCAGCAAATGTTTAAAGAGCTTATTAAAACATGGGCTCCTCTGCTGGTGAGGATGCTGACTTTTTGACTTTAGCCTCAGCCTTTTAGCATTAAATCAAACATGCAGCCTTCATGGGAATATTAAATACGCTGTTACAAGCTGCTTGTTACTTATTTGGGATTGTTAAAAAAAAAAACAGCTTGAAACTGAGTATTTCAGCCCAGCGTGATGTTTTGTTTTAGCGTATCTTTTGCTGGCCACTTGTCATTTCAAAAATTCCTAGTTGTCGTCGTCTAGGAATGGGACGGCAGATTTCTTTCTTTACTTCTGTGTGAAAGTAATAACCCATTGTTACATTGGTTCTTTCATACATACCCTTTAGAAAGAAGGTGTGACATCCTGTTTTGATGTCACAGAAATCATTGTCTGGAATTTCTCAATGCACAATTTTTTTTTTCAAGCTTTGGCCCAGTTCTGATGCACAGTCAACACCATGGCTTATTCTAACTCTCCAGATCAACCAGCTCAGCTGCAGAATACTGCAGATGAAGAATTACTCCCACGGGAGAGAGAACTGAAGGAAAGAAATCAGAAAGCTGAGGCTGTAATGACCGTGTTTTAATTTGGCCACAAGAATCGAGATTTTATCCTCCGTTGATCGGTTGGATGATCCTTGACCCTGTGGGCACACACATCAAAGGAAGCCGGCATGGAAAGAGGGGAGCATCATTACATTACTAATACATATAATCCTCTAGATGCAAAGCCGGTGGGTGCTTTATAAGTCATGACAGGAATAATTCAGTTGAAGAGACATTACTCGATGAAATTTCTTCCTTTTGTTTGGTCCTTGGACACATCACTCGGATGAAAGCAAAGTATAATTCGACACCTTGTATAGTCTACTTAGAAAACAACCGTTTCATGAAGAGACAAATAACTGTCACAGAGGCTAAACATTTGAAACCAAAAAAAAAACGTTGGATTGGAAGATGAAAAGAACATATATGCTCCCGGGAGACTGCCATCTTGACAGAATTAGTTCATTGCTTGTTCAATATAAAACATATTGTTGCAGGGGAGTTGATGAAACAGGCAGAAAGAGGTGTGTTAGAGGAAACCCTCTCAAGAGGAGCAGGGGCATCGTTTCACGGGTTTGATCTACCCTGAGTGATGCTTAACTACCCCTAAAGCCCATATTTTACCCCTGCTCTGAGACCCCATCTCGATTTTCCGCTCAAGAAAACGCCTCAGAATAAGTCAGGTGCCTCCCTGAGGGTGGGGATGAAGAAGAAAAGAAGGGAATGATGAAGAGGAGAATGAGGAGGAGGAGGATGTGGGTGTGTCTCCCATCACAAGATGCCTGTGTCTCTGTTCTTGTTTGCTGGGGCAATCAACCCATGCATCTCCTCCACCCAACCCTGCCCAAACAGAGCTCAGCCCAGGCTTACACTCCATGACACATAGACAGGGTGTCAGGAAACGCTGCAGCTGGATCATGGATTACATGAATAATGAGCCAGAGACTATGAGGATGACTATGGACAGAGATCAGGGCTTCGAGGCGATAATAAATAGACAATTCTGATAAAGGGGGGTTTATCTTCAGGCAAGGCCAGTGGCGACCTCTGACACAATGGTGATACCACTTTCACGGGACACAAATCCATTTTGGTGCTTTCGTATCTCTGAACAAATCCACTTGTGCCGAAGTGAATGGCGTGATACAGTTGCGGTGGTGTTTTATGCAAATAAGGTGGATAAGGACACATGAACTCCTGCAAACAATGTTTGTCCTGCTGCAGCCCACTTTCCAGAATTCATGCAGTTGCACCATGATTTGACTATTACATCAAGTCAACGCAATTTCTTTTCAAGAAAATAAAGGTTACATGCATACAGGGAAGCCTCTCCATATATTGCTTAAAACCTGCAAGGAAAAAGTCGCATGACAGGACTGAGCATTGACTACTGTGACTACTGCTGCCTGTGTCCTCCTGTGTCATTTACTTTTGAGTTTTTTACCGAACAACGATGGTGGAATGAAAAATGGGTATGATTAATTATTTATTTTGAGGGGATCCTTCAAAAATCTGATTAAGTGGCCATTAAATTGAATGGAACTTACTTCACTTTCTAAGAGTCTTCATGTGGTTTCTGTAGTTTGTTTGAAATTTGTTGATTTGGTTTAATCTCAATTTGTCAAAACTGTACGAAGGTGAATGAAGTAACTTACCAAACTTTGCTGGGATTTTCCAATTTTTTTTCAAGCACAGTTGACATGCACTTCGGGGTGGACGCACTTGCAAAGCTACAGAAAAACAGCCTACAAATGCCTTTGGCATGGAACACGTGACCTCGCCTTGCATGTTGCAGTGGTCCGTTGAGAGTCCCCAAATCAAACAAATATATTGCTTCTCATTTCATTCACATAGATTTCATTCAGAACAGATTTACCAGGAAAGTCAGTGAAATAATACATCCAGGCACATTCCTTAGCAGTAACCCGCTGATGTCTCTGGAGCACTGACCACTGTGATTGACTTGAGTGTGATGACCTTGCCCCATTCCCTTCCACCAGCATTCCGGTCAATGCGAGCAGAAAACGGTGGAGTGCTGATAAGAGATACACGGATGGGGAGATGTTGGTGACGGACAGTTTCCTTCCCCTAATCATCGACGAGACCATTGTGCCTCACATTCTCAGTTGGCAAATATGGTGAAAGGGGGGGGGCGATGCCGACAGTGTACGACAAACAAAAGCGCTCTTTGTGCTTCGCTATATAACGACTTTCTTCTTTCTGCATAGTTATTCAATTTCCTGCATGGCAGCAGAGGGCTTCCTTATCTTAGACTGTTTATACCTGCAAATCGGCTGGTGGCCTTTTGTTTGCAGATGACCCACCCCGAGGTGACATTTAATTCCTTCACAAAAAAATGTGCGGTCATGCTCTATGGCACAGACTCTCGGCCTGAGGAGATTACTAATACAGTGAATGCAACAGACCTGCATTCATTGCCTGTAGTTATAGAGGTAGGCTGCAGGCACAGAGAGAAAGAGATTCCAACACACGTCATTACACCGATTTTTACCTTGTATGACCACTAGCCAGGCAAAAGTGAGTGAAATGAACAAGAAACCGTTGGTTCGACAAAACAAAATGGAACCAGTCTCTTCCAAAGTATGTCATGACATGTCAGTCCCTCCCCGTCTGTTTCCTTCTCCAGCCTTTAGAATTGACACATCTGTGCGTACACAGAACGCGCAAAAGCCCATTTTCTGAATGCATCATAATGTTTTTTATTGATTGCCATCCATTGGCCACTGTCAGAATTAGTTACACCTGCCTTTATGGTGTAAATGAAAACCAGCACCAAAAAAAATTCTGATAAGGAGCGAAGAAGAACGCATCATTTTTGAACAATTTCCACAACAGGGGACTTTTTCAACAAATGGCCTTTATGTTTTTGACACACATGATGTGTCTCCAAAAATCGAGCTCGCTGTATCAAAAAGATGCTTAAAAATATATGTCATAATTAGAGAAAATAGCATGGGAAACCTGTTGTGGAAGCCCTGTAAACTACTTTCATTGGAAATTAGCTGCAGTGACGCTGGCTCCGAAAGTCGCTATAAGACGCATGCACTAATTAGCATGTACATGACTTCAAAACCAAATTTGCGCTATACCTGGTTTCAGCCCTTTCATCTGTTTACTTCCTCCCCTACACGCTTAGCTCACATATGCATTATATTGATACAACCAAACGCCCCATAAAGCTTTTATATTTGACATGTTTTTCTGTTTCTGTTGTATGAATTGGGGAAATAGCATAAAATGAAAAATTTCTTGTAGGCTATGTGTAAACCGTACCGGTCGCCTTCACGCCATTTCCACGCTGCAGCTCTGCACTGCTACAATCCAGATTTTCTATAACCACGACGACAAAATCGCCACACACATGAATCCAAGAGAGTGACTGGGCTGGGATTTCGGCTATTATGAATGTTCAGAAACTGTTCAGAGAGAAAGTGAGAAGCTCATACATTTGCATGTCAGCTGCCGTGTGGTCAGCAGAATGAGAGGCCTGAAGAAGTGTGCCTGTGGAGGGAAAGCCCAACTTCGTGCTTGGCTGGCAATACTGGTGATCCTTCTCTTCTACGGAGGGTAGGAACGTTTTGTCGAAAAAGTTGCCTGATTTGTCACTAGTGCATTTTTTTTAAAGGGGGTCTGAAAAGTTGGAAAAATCTAGAGACAAAGGTGCAAAGTTGGTAACACTGCCAGTACACGCACCATTGGTGACATAATAGAAACAGTTTGCACCAATTTGATTTAAAAGAGTAACGGCCAATGGGAAATCGCTGACACTTGACCAGCCAACCAATCATGTAAATTTGCTCAGTCACACAGAATTCAACTGACTGTATTTGTCAGTAAGTCATAAACATTTGTATCTTCAAAGGCTGGCCTTGCTGTTGCTGCAGGTATTTATAAAGAGCAATGTGGTGGAAATCAAGGTGCGTATTATACGTATCATACGTTTTTGTATGTGTGTTTAGCTTTTGTGCTTTTTGGTCAAATTAGATTAGCTTTGGCATGCCCCCAGGCCAATTTAAAAGCACTGGGTGAACGCCGAACCACACTTAAATTTAACAGGTCTTGTTGACCCCGTAAATACTTTCTATCTCTGTTCCAAACCAGATTTATATTGTTGGCGCACACCTCCCCTCACACAAGGAAAGGGGGGGGGGGGAATCTACATCTCTCTAAAGTGTAGACTTGAATTTATTTGAAACCCTCCTGCTTCCTCTCAAGATTAAATGCATTACTTTGTTATGACAGCTGAACCCTCCTGTGAAGCCGTGAGTTACACCAAGCAAATCCAAAAGTTTAGATTCCGGGGCAAACTACTCTGTGGTTGGGAGCCGGACTCATCTATTATTTGAATTAGGCTGCCTGGAGGAAAAATAACAAGTGCAGACAGCATTTAAGAAAGGAAAGAGTGAGGTAGGCATCTGGTCCAATGTTTATACAACTTGTTACCATAAGGGGTGTGAATTGAGTGACTCTGAGATGCTGCGGGCGAGTGAGATTTAAAGCATGCTTAACAAATGAAATCAAACTGTCAGAATGCTCCCAGCGCGTAAAATTAAGTGATTGTTCATCAGCTGGACATAGAACAGCGACTTTTACAATCACACCCAAACACTCACTAAGGCGCAAGCCTCGCTCCTGAAGGGAAAGAGGTTTGTTCTGAAGTTGGATGGAAACATTTCATGCTGCTTTTGCTTTACCAAAAAATGCACTCAGGAAATCGCTATTGCAATAAATCTAGGATGACCCTATCGAGAGTGATATTGTATTTCATTTCCTCTGAGTAAAAGACTGATCCTAGAGATTCATGCGAGTGGCTCATTTCAATTTCATGTTCTCCTATGATTCAAAACTTTCCAGGTCCTCAGTTATTATTAGAGGAGCATATTGTTGCACAACGACATACATAAATATATCTGGTGCATTGTAAAGAAGCTGAAAGGCTGCACGCTAACTGTGGGGGGGGGGGGGGGGGGGTAAAAATAAAAAATGGACAAACAAAATGGTTTGTCTATCTCCATATGGCTCCCCAATCTGTAGGAAAGTCTATTCAATCCAGATGATGAGCCACTGCCTTATTTGTCGACATACTTCCAGTTCGGCAGAAATTCCATGCAAGACTGACGTATCAGATGTTTTTCCTTCCTTTGTGCTTGTTCTCACCACACAGTTTGACCAGTCATCTGTGAATCTCCCATGGTTTAGCTGATAATTCATGATCTCCCTGCCATGGACTGGCAGCATTCAATATGAATTATAAAATGGCAAGCCAAGCATATCAATGTATGACAGACTGGATGTGTATGGGCCCAGGGCCAGAGAGGAGTTAGAGCACAATAGCTTCCCCCATTCAGTCAACCCCAGGACTGGAAATACCAGTGTGGCACAAGGGAGGGTCTTCCATCAGCACAGTGTATGGCATTTCTTGAGACAAATGTTCTGCTGAGACGTATTGTTAACCTTTTCAACCTCTTTGGGGTGAAACGCAGGCATGCTGGTATGTTCTAGCATGGAATATTTCACAATTTAAAAAAAAACACATCCCCGTTAGAGAGAAACTGGAATCTATTGCAGCTTTTTTTGCATTTCCTCATGCATGATTCTTGTGTCTACAATAAAATAAAAATAAAAAAAGCATATTAATGTCTTTTATTCACACACTCTGCCCATGTTGGAACACTAGGTGGGACCTAAACAAACATGGCCTCTTTATTCTGATGCCCTTCTCTGCAGATGTGACACAAGTATCAAATGAAAACCACTTAATCTCTTACATTCCCCTTTTGTGCAATATTAAGATATGAAGACCGAGGTGCCTGCGATCCTTTTGGCATTTCAACACAACAGCCCACTGAAAGTGTTGACATTGACTGCACGATATAATACCCCTTAAATCTGTCTCTCTTTACTTTAAAGACTCAGATAACAGCTCTCGTTCACTCACAGCAGGTATGTGCCTGTGCACTTGCCCTGCCTTTGTGGACGCTGCCTTTGAATCTGGTCATCTCCTTTCATATTTGCAGACTGGGCGGTCTGAGACATCTAAAACAAACCTGATACCTGCATGACCTAGTTTATTCTAGCAGGAGCATACTCTTATAGATATGTTATATAATGGCACATGTATGCGGAAGAAATGGAGTAAAAAAATAATGAGAACAAGGAAGAGAATATATGCAGAAGTGAGAAACATGTCAGTGTGATGTTTTCTCCGCTTTATACTAATTTAAGGTATTGACATTATAATTCTTAAACAGTTATGTTGCTCATGAAATCAAACCCAATTTTCCATACTTTTTATAGTTGGCATTCTTTCCTGAAATATTCATTCAGTGTCCTTAAATCAAGCGGGTACTTTATTGCAATTCATTGTCAGTGGCGTGGGTCCGCCATTACAGCGCTGGATCAAAATTTACCTTCCTACGCACAAGGGATTCACAGAAAATGATGCATGCATGTAATCCAGCGTTACTGTTTTTAATTGTATCTTGGCACTTAGTGTAACACTCGCGTTATGAGATGCTGATGCAAACCAACATCTCTTCAAGCGGCTGCTTACCATTAAATGTGCTAAACTGGTGATAGATGGGCTGGCTTTTATTATTGAGCGGTCCCAATACAAATGCTATATATTTGTCACTGATGGCTGTGCTAGCCGTGACTGTTCATCGACAAGACAAACGCTTGTTCAAAACTAAAACAGTCTATTTGAATCTCCTACGCCTCAGCGAGGTATCCGACTGCGGCGTGTCGTCGGGCCAAGCAAGGCGAGCAGTGCTCGACTTGACAAAGCCAGAAATAGACCTATTAGGTCGATACCAAAGTGTAAGTGATATCCCTGCTTACATCTGATCTCAGAGTAACATTCTGTACCATAGAGGATCTGACATTGCCTTAATTTTGTAATTTACTGTCCACTTGGCAGCGGACTATTGTCTCTGACGGTTGACTAGCTGTCCCTAGCTACAAGCAAGTGCGCTTGTCAAGCTTCCCTCGTTTCGGCTTCCATAATTTCATGCATTATTATGCACATGTGCAGTGCATGGAGACTGTAATCGCTCATTAGAAAATTAATTCAATGCTCTTTTCTTTCCTAAGCCTTAAGGCGCAGCAGGAGCAGGTGAACACGCCTATCAATCCCTGATTTATCATCTTTGTGCAAGATCTGCAGTAGGTTTGAGAATTTGGAGACAAGCAGTGCAGATGCTTTACGTGACAGCTCAGTGCGTAAATAGTGTTGTTAGTGAGTGGGCACGAAATGGAGAGAGAGAGAGAGAGAGAGAGAGTAGGTGTGTGACAAAGAGGCATGGCGACTGGAGCAGAGAGTTGTTGTCGTTATTTGTGGACCACTTTGAGATGTTCAGAGCAAATTGCTGATCTTTGACCTATAAGCTTAATTTAGTCATGTTTTGGGCCACTTGTCGCATGAAAGTACAATATTCACTCTCATTTTTGCTCAGTTTTTGTTCTCCCCTAGAGGAAAACATCTCTCTGCATGTATATCTAATGAACTCTCTCAGTTCTTTCAACAGCTTATTTAAATGTTCAAAAGTTGTTGTAAAATTAAATGAGGCATTCTATGTTAAATTAACTTGAAATCAATACAACTTAAATATTGCATTCATTGAGCATGGAAAAGATGAGGCAATTCCACTGAATTCATGTTTTTTTTTGTTGTTGTTTTTTTTACAATGTTACAATTCATTCTTTTTCATTTTGCACACATTGATAAAGTTTGTCCAAACAGAGTCCCGACTGGGGTTCATTCTTCCCACTGAATGGAAAGTCAATACCAGGAGAGAAAAATCACTTTCTTTTTAGGTTTGCAAATTAGCATTTCAAAGAGCGAGGAATGTTTTGGGGGAAAAAAAATGATAACCTGATTATACTCTCTCCTGGCGAAGGACAGGAGGTAATTATCAAGCAGAGAGCTTTCCTTGTGGGGAATGGAAATGCAGATCATAAGCACTGGGATGCAGGCCCTCGGGGCTCGACAGGCTGAAGGTGAGTGGCATGTGGATAGAACCAGATATTGTTTTCAGACTGACCGACACACACATTCCTTTATTGATGGATGGGCAAATATGCATTCTTAGGCCTAAGAGCCCTCACATCCACTGAAACCTAAAACCTGGACTTTGCTGCATACCAAAGCAGTATTCATCTTTGGGAAATTCAGCAAGACTATTCAACTTTCCTTTTCAAGCCAGGCCAAATCAGAGGGCTATTCTTAAATGTCTCAGTAAGATTCTTCCATATTATCCACAATTACTTATCTACAAAAAGAGAAAGAATGCTGGGATAGCCTGTTCCCTAGCGATCTGTTTTTGTCTACAAATTGCACACTGCATCCAGACCTGAAATAAAACTGGAAGAGAAATATATCACCAAACAAAACAGCAAGAGAGAGAAAAAGACAAAACTCAAACTGAAAAGAAGCCCCCCTCCCTCTCTGAAATAATGTGCTTCAACGTCTATCTGTAATCAATGCTTGGCAGACAAGCATGTGATTTTGGGTTACTTTGTTTCCTGGGTACAATTGGACTGAAAGTGGAAAAAATGTAATAATCATCATTAAGAAGATATACCAACATCAGTGGTTTTGATGGGCATTTAACAGACGGGAGTGTTTTGTGACAATACTTGTAATTATAGCCAAATGTACAAATCAAATGTGAGGGAAGGAAACAAAAGGGAGCCTTGGGATGTCATTGCAGACAATTAAATGCACCGCCACATTCTTTCCAAGTTCCTCACTCTGGAACTGGATCAAATGCCCTGCTTTTGATGGTTTCAGGTACTGGCTGATCAGAAGGATCAGATCTAGGTGCAAATAAAAAATGCATCTATTCTCTGTGGCACCAGTGCTTCAAAGTACTCCCAGACAATTTGTCACAAAACGTGCAGAAAAGGTGCAGTGGAACAGGACACGTGGCCTCTGGGCTGTATGCAGCCTGCAAGACAGCCTGATCCAGCCCAAAAGGTAATTCATAAATAAAAGAGAGCAGCTCAGAAATACAAAAATATCTGTGCAACAGGAATTTTATTGTTCTGTGATAAAAAAAAAAAAGATAACACTAACATCCTTCAAGGCGGTCCCCTCCGGCTATATGCCTGTCTGGCTCAGATCAAGGTGATTATTTTTTGTTGTTGTACACAAACCAATGTGCCTAGTTTGCAGGGCCCTCGCAGTGATGATAGAAGCCAAGCTCAACCATCACCACAGAAACATGAAGCTAAAATGGATGTACCAAGTACATGTGCTCGGATGAAGTTTCTCGCTCTTCTGCTGAGTTTGGGTGCCCAACATGCAGCTTTCACAAGACCACCTTCTAACAGAGACAATATTTCGCAGGCAAGTTTTGTGGTGAGCGAGCTAATAGCCAAGAAGCTGAAACCTGATTCAGAATGAAAATGGGCTCTATTGTCTATTTGACTCTCAATGGGACCATCATTTACTAAAGGAACATCATGCTGCATTGGAGAAGACTTGAAACTAGCGATTGGACCAAAACTCCACAGGAAAATGTTTACTGATGTTTTAAAACAAGTGACAAGTAGGGTCATGTTATCATAGACTGCTGTATAAACTGACTTCCTTTTACAACCAGTGGAGTCACCCTATGCTGGTCATTTGAGAGAATACAGGTTTAATGAACTTGTGTATTGGCTTCACTTCCCAGGCCCGGAATCCACGTCCATCTATATATATACAGTCTATCGCCAACACACGTCTTTTCTTGTAAAATATCCAGTGTAGGCTGTAAAAATACCACACCTACCATGTTCTGCTCAAGACTAACTGAACCAGAACCTGGAAATCCAGCTGCTACTATCAGTTTAGTTCAGTTAAAGTTTTTCTTCACATAAATTTGGGTAACTGGGGAGCCTGTCGGTCCACAAAGCGTGAAAAAAATCCCTATTTTGCGGGCTGGCTAAACCCTACAGCCTGGCTCTGACCCACTGGTTCAGATTTCTCTCCCACTCTGATGTCACAGAAGGGCTCTTTTGGGGTAACCCCGCCTGCAATCTGAGAATCTCCACCCCTCTGGTGAAGGGGCGGGTGACATCTCCTACATGTTTTGAAAGCAGTTGGCCAATCACAACAGACTGGGCCAGCTGGCCAATCAGAGCAGACTGGGGTCTATCGGGAGATTTTTTCAAGTGCTAACCCAAAGTGAAATTATGAAGCTGAATTTGAGCATAATATGTCACCTTTAAGCTAAAGCACAGATCTCTATTCCTCCTGTTCATAATAAACTGAATTTCATACTACTTCAGTGATTCTCATTTGTTTCTCTACAAAATCTCACCTGACTGAAATGCCTTTTTCAAACTCCAAGGGTAAATCCACTGAAGAAGAACTCGGCAGACTTGCTACACAACAGGTCCTCACTTTTGTGGCGACGACAATGTTTGCTAATAAATTCACCGCACTCGTAAGCTGAATAATAAGTGGCTTCTTGAAAGGTTGACAGAAGTTACATGAAAACTACTTTCTGCCGCACAACTCCATGGTAACTCACCTTGTGCACAGTGAAAGCAGACGAGAATGAGCAATAGGCAGTGGAACACTGGACACCTCCACAGTGCGGAGGCCATTGTGTGCCGTGTGCAAACAATCCAGGAGCCTGATGGCTAATAATAGTCGTTCAACGTGTTGCGGAGGGTGAGCAGAAAGCTGGATCGACGTCAACCATCAGTAGTTCTCGGAGAAGCCTCACCAGTCATCTTCTCATCTGGAAGAAAGAGAGGAGGGTGTAAAAATTCAGAAAAAAGGATGGTCACCATAAGCACCACCATAGTCAGGTTTATTGGTGTAGCAATTCTGAAACCGAGGGGCAAAACTGTGATACGAACAATCTCGTATCACGACACAGGATAACAAAACCATGATATTCCGAATCCAAACCGCTGTCTGCGCTGCAGGTGCAGCCTGTTAAGCAAAACACAACTTTCATTTCCCAATTAACACGATAACATGTAAAATCATATAAATATGCTCTAGTTGAATACCTTAGAAAGGTGCATATTTTATAAATATTACACATTACAGCAGCATATGTCGCGACTGAGCGATCGCGACTGTGGCAAAAATTTGGCCAGGTTACTAAACTCAAGATGGATAATCACCTTGAAATTGAAGAATCCAGGATACACTTGAAACACTGTTGAAAATGAGTTAACTAAACTGTGGCTCAAAAATCAAGGTCTGAACCCAACCTTGAACACCTACTGCTGCTCATTCAGTCATCTATAATAAAGGACAGTCTAGTGTAAATCTGAACACCATGAGAACAACACAACTATTTGATTGAGTGAACAAAAGCATTTTTTGCACAAACATGAATTATTTTTCTTCTCCGAGGTTTATTAGGGCACCATAAACAAAGCAGGTAGCGTGCCTGGTGCTCAGCACCTATTCAGCGCCCTGTGGCCTGTTACAACTGAATGTTTACACTGCCTCATTCTTCCACTCTTCCCCGTTCCACCTTCCCCATTTACTCGCAGATCCCCGCGGGAGGAAGCCTGTCGCTCCGGCAACACGTTCACACAGGACGCCATTAGAGACACGGCAGCTTTGTGAGCTACTTTTGTCTCCTTCCTTATCAAGGGATGGCAAAACAGTCCTTTTGTCTGCAAAGGCTGCAAAAGGTTAGAGCCTGGGACAGACTAACACACCAGACAGATAAGCTGCTTACCAAAGTCAAACACCGAGGAGGGATGTGTTGTGTCATATGTGAAATGACACACACACACACACACACACACACACACACACACACACACACACACACACACACACACACACACACACACACACACACACACACACACACACACACACACACACACACACACACACACACACACACACACACACACACGCAGATGTATTGGATTTTGTTTATTCTCTTGTGGTTGCCATCGCACATCACCTCAATGCACACACACACACACATATGTATCCACACTATACACAGGATCAGACACTTGGTAGCCGTCGCTAGTGAATGTTTCCTATTTCTGAATGCAGCTCACGTCAGCCACCCTGATTATTTTATAATGAACCTAAATTTGAGCCGCAGAGCAGTCAGCTCTGATTGCTCTCCGAGCCTCACTAATGTGCTTGGATATTTTTGGCAACATGAAAACCCACAAAACATGGGAAGCTTCCACATTAGCATGCTGAGCAATAATTTAAGTCACTTTTGGACTCATTCTATACTTGACCAATGTTTTTCCCGGGACATAACAGTTGAATAAAAGCCCAGTGGATCTCCAGTTAGCCTGACGCAGCCTGAGAGTATTTATTTTTATTTGAGGTCACCCTGGTCGAGCAGTCGTGCGGCACAGGCTGTGCCGAGGAAACACACATACAGCCTATTCATAATTTATCAGTTAAACTTGGTTGGCTTTATAGGAATTGTGGTTTTATTTGTCTTCCAGTTGTTTGTCTGCCAGCAGTGCCTGACCAGATCAGATAACGAACGTACTGGAGGGTACTTTCTTTCTCTCAGAGTCTCGCACCACATCTGCGGAGGCTGCATACGCTCTGGTCCTGTAACAAGACTTCCACCCGTTCAATATTGGGTAGAGCCCCAAATCTCAAGAGACACATGTGACTTCTTCCTCAGCCATTTATCATCCCCAAATATGAGGCCTCGGGCCATGGGGTAACCATAATAGTCGTTGACACAAGGAGATTGGAAACTGTTGGGGGGACATCCCCTGGCCCTCCAGCCTGCTGGGCCCTGTGAGTCACTCAGCCCCCCCAGACACCAGGGGGCGAGAGCCTGCCAGGCCTCACAGATGAAGTCTTGCCCTCACCACCCCGGGGTTCTTTCTCCCGATCAGCCGTCGCCCCGCTGAGAAACATGTCTCCTTTCTCTCCTAATCCGGCGGAGGCCATGCTCATCTTCCTAAAACACTGTTTTTTGTTTGGTGGACTTACGGCACTGAATTGCTCTGGACTTGAGATAAAAGGATTAGACGATTAACATTGAGATGCCGTGCACAAGAACTGACAGAAGAATCATAATTTCACATCAGGGGAGGAGGGGGGACGATGGTTGTGGGGGGCTGAGATGTTCTCAAGCAGAAAAAGATTTGAGGAGGTAAGTGGGGCATCGTTAACCCCCTTTAGAGATTGTGTTGAGGAATTATCTACCCCCCCCCAAAAAAAGAAAAGCCTGGGAATTGAGGTTACTACCTGGCCAGCGAGTTTTCACATAATGATCATCATGTTCCACTGACGCGGACGTGTAAAAAGACAAGGTACACAGTTATGACTGTCACCACCTACACTGAAACTAATGAGCTCAAACATGTAAAATACACTAGAAGACCACTGACTGTTAAAATGTTATCAATTTTCATCTGGTCTTCTTCCTAAGAAAAGAGCACGTATATATATTCCCCTCGCCCATCTATTAACAGTACGTCTTTCTGGAAACAAGACCAAAAGAAAATCCGCCAATGAAATGAAAAATGATTCGCACACATTCACGACATCTGTTTTTCTTTTGTCTCCTATGCACACACAGTGGAAACCCAAGGAGAGGAATCTATCATCAGTTAAGATAATGGAGAAAATCACAGTCCACAGCTAATTCTTCACCTCAGCCTGATAGAAATAATAAGCAAGTATTTAATAGAGGACGGCAAGCAATTAAAACATAATTAAAATAAATGGAGAGAAGGAGACAGCCCACATGTCTCAACATGAAATACAAGGCTGAGTGCAACAGCCCGCTGGATGAATGTGAGGCTCCTTTGACAAAGCTTGTGTCCCGCCTAACTCAAGCTGGAGAGGAGTCCAGTGAAAGAGAGAGCTGGAGACGGGGGGAGTTTGGGAGTTTGTAAGCCGGGTGAGACTAAATGGATGGGAGAGGGAGAGCAGAGGAGGAGAAGAATGGAAGGGGGAGAAAGGAGGGGCGGGAGGGTCACGGCGGAGGATTGACAGCCTGTGAGTGTGGCCTGACCTCATGGGTTCGCCTCCAAGTTTTCTCCACAGGCTTAGAGAAGACCAAAATAAAGCCCAGGAATGTTAATTTATTTTCGATTGTCAACGTCGAGAGGGGTGGGGGGGCGATAAAGAGCGCATACATACATATCAAGTAAGACAGAAACAAAACTAATGCGCAAGTCCAAGTGTTAGCTGAAAGCCTACGAGTGAAATAGAGATGTGGCTCCGTTGAGCTGGATCTTGCCAAAACAATGATTCGTCTTCCACTCTCTGAATAACCACCAATTTAGAGAACCTTCTGCTCCACCTCCTTGCCCTACATTCAGCACGGAAAAAGACGCAGATGTGAGAGGAGGAATTTCAGACATCAGAAAATGGTTGATGGTTGATACGACGTGGGAGACGGGAACTACAGGAACTGAGAAAACGCAGCCTCCAGACACTCTTTCTGTCCGCGGTGCACCCTGACGTTCCCCAGGAACTCTTTTGTCATGACAGTCCTGTCAGGGCTGCGCTTTCACGCCCTACAGGGACATGATGTCATTTCCTTGGCTCCACCAGTGATGTAGGGAAGTTGCCATCATCTGCCAGAAAGAGAGATGGGCCGACAGCAGACGCAGCCTACAGAAAGAGTTTCATCAACGCTGAGCTAATAAGCGGTTTGCGACTGCACACACTGAAATGGTAACGATTCATCAAACGTCTTGATGGCTGAAACTATCAGTCAATTACAGTGATTAGATGACAACCAGAAAGTTTTAACTTGTAAGAACAACACAACATCTAAAGCAAAAACGACTCTGTTAGTATGTTGCTGTAGGGTCATGAAATATATATATATATATATTTTTAAAGGTCAAGGCGAGAGATATTATAAGATATTCACATTCAAAAACAGAACGAAAGCTGTAGCCATTTTTTTGTTGTTGTTGCTTTTTTTGTCATAAACATGACTGGAACAATTATTAGTCACAATAGTTGCTGGTTGATTTTCAGCTACGGTTCATTTGAGCTGCAGAATGCTTTGAGGTTTTTCTGCTGTCGCACTGTGATTTTCAGGAAAATTAGCCAGTGTTCGCTATTACATCATAACTACTGCTTCACTGGAGGTATACAAATAATTTATACAACCATTTACTCATATGCTTCCTCGCACCTTTAGTTCACAACAGACACGTCAGACTTACTGGAAATACCCTGTTTGCTTCGGGCATGGGGGTGCGGGCGCTGGGGTGAAGCGCGCAGGAGCCAGGATAGGAACGTCACCACCACACCAGCTCGCTCGCTCTGAATTCTCTAGGTAATGATTGACTTTATTCACACAGCTGCTCAATGAGACGTTACACCAACTTCAGGGGGCTGGCAACAGTTGGAACCAGTTGCAGCGGACATAAAACCGACCGCTGACGTCCTTTTAATGTCCAAAGGACTTGGGTGTTTGCGCTCACACACACAGCTCCTTCGTGTAACTTTCTAGTTCAGGATTGCAGTGCACGGGTGAAAACATCATGTGTCAACAGGTGCTTTTCTTTTTGAAGAGGGTTAATTGATTAGTATTACTTCTTATAACAGGTTAAGGTCTTGGGTCAGAATGAGCTTCCTGTTACATTTAAATATGCAAAAGCCAATTCAAAGCACTTCAACTGCTGCTTTTATGTCTTGGTTTTTTTTTTTTTAATGGCTCTGGTTTAAAAGGAGACCTTGGAAAAAAAACCTCAACATGCTTTAAAGATGAAATGTTCTTCAGTGCATGCTCAAAAGGCCCAAACGGCAAAAGCCCTGAAAGGTGCAAAGCTATTTTGTTGAAAACACACAACAGTTGGTGTGCTCGGCGGCTCCCGGCCAAATGATTGAGGCAGGAGATAAGATAGAGCCAGCGGGCAGATGGACACAGCGAAACAGAGAGGGGTGCGCAAAGAGGCTCTGTTGAGTGAAGAGAACAAAGAACAAAGGAGACCCCTGCTGAACAACCAGGTTAGTGTCGAGCAAAATTAAGCGATGGAGGTGTGTAGTCTTCAAAGGGGCTGTGTGGAGAAGCAGGCGAATGGAACGAAGGTCATGTGTCCTGTGTCAACAAATGAATGACATCTGCCACAAAAAAAACTTAAGGGTTAGGGGGTTTTTTTTTCAAATTCAAATGTCAGAAAATTGCTCTAAACGTAATCTCCACCTTTAAGTTTAAGTTGACTCGTCTTTTTTGTCCGACCAACCAACCAAAATCCAAAGATAGTGACTTCACAGTGCTATAAAGATGGTTTTATTTGTGTGGCGCTGCACATGCTGAAATAGATTTCTAAATTTTGAATCAGATTTCAGCGCAGTCCTGAGAGCAAAGCAATATCCAGAACATGCAAATGTTCATGTTTTTGGATGACTGATTTCACCAAGTCAAAGAGAGCCATTGAGCCATTGTGTGCTGCTTATTAAATCATAATTACTTTTTGAGAAGCCGCAATCAGCTCATGTTTGGCACTATGCTTGATAACCAACTAAAGCAGCTGATAGCAACTAAAACCTATTCAAAATTGGTGCAGATGAATTTCCTGCCATCAGCTTATTTGTGATTTGTTGTGAATGTGTCATATTTTTGGATTCTTCAATAAATGAAGCTACGTATATTCTGCAAAAAAAACAGGGGGTGGGGAACGACTGAGATGGCCAGCTTCATTCACTGATATCCTGCGTGCTACTCTTGAGCTGGGGAGCCATTTCTGCTTGGCATTGAAATGAATAGGCTGACCTCAGAGCAGTTGGTTAAGCAGTAGGGTCACCGGAGAGGAGCGCAGAGCAGCTCAGCACTGACACAGAAAAGAGAAGGTTTCTCCTTTCAATCGGTCTCTTCATAAATTCACTGAAAGCCTCACTTCTCGCCTCTGCCATGCATAATTCTAGCACTCCCCTGCACGCTCTTTATCCACACACACAAAACACACCCACGCACACACTGCTCACCTCCAGCCCACTCCAATGTTAAAGCACATTTTTTTAACGAAGGACAAAAAACACACAATTGGCCGGGCAACATTACCCCTGCATTGACTCACCACACACACACGCAGATAACAAATTCGTTCACACGTTCCCAGCAGAGAGATGTGTTGATGTTCACACTTTCTGAGGAAAATTGTATCGACACCATGTTAATTTTTTACACACTGCAGGCCCCTTTTCAGGGAGCACTAGTTTTTCGGCAAAATGTACGTAAAGCAACTGCTAATACGCAACATCTGTGATGTTGATGAACAACATGCCGGCGAGGAGAAATCTGTGTAATCAGTCTCCAGTGTTGCAGAAATCCATTCATGTGCTGCCATCGCAACAAAGGAAGACTTTTTTTTTTTTCCTTCCCCGGAACGATCAAACATAATTTCCGCAAACTGACAGCAACTTGTTCAAACAATCACAAGACAGCAGTAGAAAGGCTGCATGAGGGATCTCAGCTTTGGGTGAAGGCCATTGAGATCTTTCCGTTGTCCGAAGGAAATGACACATTATTTGTAAACTCGGGGTTGTATTTACGGATGCGGGACTAGCTGGGGGTTTATCAGCGGTTGCTTCTGCTCGGTCCATGAAGACCCGAAATTTGGCCGGCCACTGAAATCCGCACAAGTTACTAAACATGGCAAGATTCAGATCAGGCTAAAAATTACAGACATGGCCCCGATTTTCAATTACATCCGCAAAAACTAATCCCATCCAAATGGGGCTCATGACATAATAGGCACATTTGTTGCCAAAAGCAAGTGTACCAAGTTTTCACTTATAAATATATGCAAATTGCGCAAAAAAAACACATTAATCCATGAGAAGAGGAAGTAGTAAACAGTGTAACAGAGAAACAAATTAAAATTTTATGCAAGGGTGTAGATTTGGTTTCAGGAGTGAGTCTGATGTGCTGTTTTCTGTTTTGACATATTTAAATTAGTGTAGAACATAACACTGCATGATATTTTGAAATTGTCGAAATTGTAAAAATGCCAAATTGATTCTGATTCAACTGTCAAAATGTGAGGATTGGCTGCTACTTCTTTTCTTACATGAAAATTTAAACTCAATATCTTTGGATCTTTGGACCAAGACCATCTGACACTGCAGTGTGAGCTCAAAGGAAATTGTGTTTTCCTCCTTGTTTTCTGATATTTTATGGGCCGAATGATTACGTGATGAACATAAATTAGACCATTTCTAAAGTTCACTCAAATTATCTTTGGATAACACCAACTGCAATGAAATCACATCTGCCAGTAATAAAAGCACCTCCTTCCCCTCCTTGTGTTTCAGCCACACAGCTGTTATGTCACCAGTCAGTGTCTTGTGTAACGTCGTGACACTTTATACCTATTGGAAGAATGTGAACCGTTAACCAGATATTTTACATGCTCTAATGACGGCCTGATTTACACTTCAGGGTCACTGTATTCTTTCCTTTTAATGGTAAAGGGGCTATTCAAATGCAGCGACTGATAGGAACGGAGAAAACTTAATGGCTCCCTTCACATACACTGAAAAAATCCTTCCCGCTGGTTTCCCCTTCCTCGAGTGGGTGGGTTGAATGCTTTTTTCAACTAAAAGCACATTTTCTTGTCCAAAATGTGTCTGCTTCACATTACCTATGCATGATCAGCAAATGGGCTGCTTTCCCACTGTGGACGGTCTGTGTGGTCTCTATTCATTCAGTGTCCGAAGTGACTGAAATGCATTTATTCGCTCTAATTCGGAGCTGTAATCCGTCCTCAGAGGCAGTGAGGTAGCCCTTTTTTTTTTTACAATATCTGGGAGAATTCTTTTTTTCTGGTATTAGTACACCAGCACTACGAAGTAACCCCTCCTTCAAAACTAATAAACAATATATTTCCTCATGAAAGTAGGGATTACTGCAGGGCCAATGTATTGAACTGCATTTTTTATAGCTTAACTGATCTTAATCTTATTTTATTTATGTGAAGTACTTTGTGACTGACATGTCTGGGAAAATTACTGTGCTAAATAAACTTTACTTACTTACTTATTTTACTGGCAACTCATTTAATTTCAGATATAACAATTGTAAAAGGCTGGTCTCAACTTGAAACAAGCTATCAACGGGTCAACTGACAGAAAGATAATTTGCAACAATTTTGATATTGGATTAATCATTTCTGTTGTTTTTTTGGGTGATATTTTTCTGTTGATTTCTCTGTTTTAGATCTTTGTTAGCTATTAATATTCCGGAATTCCGGACCATTACTTGGACAAAAAACTACTATGTGAAGACAAACTCCTTGAAATCTGGACTTTTCATTATTTTATATAACATTAATTTCGACATAATTTACCAAAAAAATAACAGTCAATAGAATAAATACTGAAAAATAATTGTTGCTCACAGCCTTAAAAAGAAATCGATCAGTTGTGATCTAGTATTATGTATTGAATTAGAAGAAAAAAAACCTGGTCACGGTCATTGTGATCAATACATGATAATACTGAATTATTATCAGTGGCAACTTTCCCTTTTGCACTCACACAACCCATGACAAACTTCAAATGAAATTGTGAATAAAAGTGCTCACTATGCCAAACGACCTCGTAACTATTTAACCTATTGATAAAAGGAGTACGTAGGAGTACAATATCTGAAGTCTTGAGTGTAATTTTCCTATAAAGCTGTATTCAGAACTGTGAACTGTGGAAAATGTACAAAGAATTGGGTCTGGACATTTACCGGAGTTTGCCGTTCACATATGAGATGCGTTCACAACGGGAGGAACATTTCCAGAACATTCAGACGAGGGGTGGCGCCTGGGATGAGCGCCCACTCACTGGCCTTGAATCTTTCTATGATTTCCCTGCTGTATTCTCACATGGGCTCACTCACACATTTTCCAGAAATTTTACGAGGGGGCTGGCAGGAAGAGTTCCAGAAAATGTCTGGACTTCAGTGCATGTCCGAAAGCAGCTAAAATCTCTGGTGGTATGAGATGCTCAGGAGGTGGAAATCGACCGCACACTCCAACCTGCCGGATTTCCCCAGATGTTAAACGGTGTTGAGATCTGGCGATGTGGGAAACCTTAGCAGGAATTTCATTTAATTCATGAAACCACTGCAACACAGGGTGCAACCAGAGTAGGGCTGTAAAAAATTGCCTCATGTACCTCAGCCATTATACAACGGTGTGGAGTAATCACCAAAGGTAATGAGTCCCACGAGATGGCTGCCAATACTATTATGGACCCACCACTACGTTTAACAGTCGACAGCAGACATCTTCTGGTCTCCTCAGTGGGTAGAATCATCAGGATAGAGGAGTATGAGATACCTTTCAACATCATTTTATTCAATTATTTGTCCATTTCTATGACTTTTGCTTCTTACATCAGGTCACCTACTTAAGTTTGTGGGTGTAAGTGTTCTTGAGAGTGTCTGCATGATCAATGTAAGAAAAACATATTGAGCTGAGGATGTTTCACAGTATTACTTTAAATATGTGATGTGATACTGAGGTCACGGTTTCATTGTGTTTACCAGCTGTCCCCCTTATTTTTGGAACTTAAACACTTTACACTAATTTAAATGTGTCTGAGACAGGGAGTAAACAGCTGTCAACAGCTGTAAATTACTATAAGATTATAAAGTTTTAACTGATTTAGAGCTGAATTATTTTTTTCACACTCTTTTCCACTTCATTTTGGTGTTGACCAGCTAGTTGTTCAGTGTGCGTGTGTCTGCTGTCTGGTGCTGGGAATGTCGTGTACAGTGGGTTTATGAGAGCTTTGTCACAGAAAACAGTTGCTGCAGTCAAAAATGATGCTTTCCAAAGCAGTGAAATGAACCAAAACAGTAAAGTAGTGGGTTATAAAGTCACAATAATGCACCAAGAGACGCTAAGAAGCTTTGTTGAGCTGAGGGAAGCTACAGATATGGATGATTTGGCTTTATTACAAAGTATGACCCTTTTATATGTAGACGTTTGATCATTGTATTATTAAAAGATTAAATAAATGGTTATATTTCTCCAAGTATTGAAATGAGGTGTTGTATTTGCATTACTGAGAACAGTGAAAAATTACCTAACACTGTTTTTGAGATGTGATTCTTCAGACTATCCCCACTATTCCCAATTATTTAATTCAATTTTTGTGATTTTAATTCATGGGGCCAATATGCGGTGATTCAAGTAATACAAATAGTACAAATGTGGCAATTAGACTCTAATTTGACTCAGAACTGATAATTTAATTAGATATTCACCACACAAGCAGCAGAAATTTAGTTCACTTTCATTAAGTGCGTGTGTGTGTGTGTGTGTGTGTGTGTGTGTGTGTGTGTGTGTCTGTGTGTGTGTGTGTGCGTGTGCGTGTGTGTGTTTTCTCTATGTTCTGGGCAGTAGTGTATAAAAAAAAGTTATCTCCAAAACTGCAGATTGACAGCTCTGTGCCCTAATTATCTTAACTCAATAATTCTATAATGATTCCATTCATCAAAAGCATCATCACAGTGTTTCATCATGTTGATGCTGTTCAACTCTAACAACATTAATTAAAGGCTGATTATTCAGAACTTTTGCTCTGATTAGAAAAATCCTTTAGTATTTCGCCACAAGCTAATATTTCTAAGCCATATTGCCCAGTCTTACCATTCCGCTGTATTGAGTTGGAAATGAGCCATGGATTTAATATGCAGACAGAAACACACACTTTCACACTGCAGCCCTGGATGGGTTTCATGCTTGTTTTCAATCCAAAGTCTTTTTTTCTCTCTCAGTATTGGTTTCTATTAATTTGTCCAGCCACTCTGTCTGTTCCTTTGGAAACCAAAACACAGGCATCAATCTGCAGCGTTTCCAGTGGGAAATGGGAATTTTTTTTTCTTGTTTCTTTGTACATAATTACTTTTTTGTTCTCTTCCTGTCTTCACTGTCACAGTCTCAGGGTTATTATTTTAGAGTTACTACCCCTGATTCAGCAGTAAACCACTTTGTTCTCATTTTCAAAGATGGACCACTGCACCTGTGGGCCTGAAATGTCTTTTTCCTCATAGCAGACGGACTCATTTGTCCTGCTCCAAAAACAAAAAAAAAGCACTGCTCATGAAAGCAACCTGAACTGTTACAAACTAGAATGGACAAAAATACAACATAATGACACAACAAAGTCTCTAAACAACGACGTACGTCTTCAAATCTCAGAGGGCAACATCGGCCAAACGTCTCCCCTTCAACCCACCAAATCGGTGAGATATTGTCTAAGACTAAATGTTCTCTGGATCAAATGTGATCAAGTGATTCTTAGTTACTGATGCCCACGTCTCTGAATGAATGTTAAAATAGAATCTAAAATGTAGCTTAAAAGACAACTCAGCATGCCAAATTATACGCTTTACCCCCATTTCTAGAGTTAGTTGGGCTTGCCCCATTGTAATGCAAACTGGAGGGCCATACGAGTGCAAAGAGAATGAATTGGAACAATGATGAAAGTGCCCGCTGTAAGAATCAGGACAGCTGTCAGGGTGTACATTTAGCAGTTAAGGGGAGATTTTTAATGAAATGCAAAAATGCAGTGCAACACACAGAGAGACGTAGACATTCTGTCTGCAGCGTGTTACACAGTCTATCGTGCATTTCCCCGTTTAAAAACAGACTGGACTTGTGGCTGCGTGGTTTTTCTCCCCTTGGAGTGTTTTCAGACGTGAACTTGAAAAATTGAGTTTGCCGCTGACATATGTCGAACACAGCGGACTGTCCGGTCGGATGCCTTCACGGCAGCGGGAAAATGTCCAGTGGAGGGGTGGTGTGCCCGAGTGGAGCGACCACTCGCTAGCTGTGAATCTTCCAGAGATTTTCCTGCTGTGTTCTCATTTGCGTCTCAAAGTGCTCAGTGGGGACCAAGACCAGCGGGTCTGCGATGGTTGCCTCCACTGGGTCAATTGAGGCTTCAGTAGCCTTCCGCTGTCCGCAGTTATTTGCAACAGAGAACAACAGCACCCCATTCCATATACTTTAAAATATATAACTGAGCATGCACATACCATGAACAGAGACATGGTCTGCAGTGTGTCATGGCTCTACTCCTGTTTTGAAATCGCAAATCAAGTGGGTATTGACAGCCCTCCGATTCAATAACGTTGGACACTGTCACTTTGACAGTAGGTGGACAGTAGACAGGCGTCTCCCCCTGGTGCCACCCAGGGGCCTAATCATATTTCACGGAGGGGCAGTGCCACCCCGTGCCACCCCTTTACACCACCCCTGCCTTAATATATTAGAGGAAAAAAACAGTTTTACATCCAAAACACATGTGGCCTGTGAGCGCTCTGCAACCATCCAGCCAGTTAACTGTCCCTCAATCTGTCATTAAAATGTTTGACTGATCAATCGTTTAATCTTTTTATTTGTTGATTAGTCCGACCAACAGACCAAACCTCAAAGATATTCAGTTTACAACAACGAAAACAGACAAAAGCAGGAAATCCAACCAGAAGCCAGAGAATGGATGTTGTTTCTACCTGAAAAAAAAGGACCTGAACAATTGATAACTTGTGAAAATAGTTGCAGATTAATTGTCTTTCAATTGACATATATTAATCAACTAATCATTTCCGCTCTAGTGGCTACCGAGTTTAATTCCTCACTCAAACTCTAATGAAATAACTTATTTTTGTTCTCGTCTGACAGCTTCACCTCACATCACCCGTTTTAATAAAAAGTACCTGACTTGAAACATTTGTTCCTACAAAATATTAAAAAAGCCCTGCCAGATTGTGTGTGTGTGCTCACACAACACATACACAGCCACCACGGCACTTCTCTGCGCTTCAAAAACCGAGAAAAGGCTTCTGTAGATGTAGTTCTTTTCTCTGCTGCCAAGTTCCCCTTGTGCTGTGGCTTAGCCCAACAGTAGCGTAAAGGATGCATGCTTCTTTTATTTTATTTTCAGCCCCCTGCCTCTTTTTTTCTTTCTCCTCCAGTACATCATTCCTTTGGGTGTTTGTGCAGTGTCCCTTAGTTACGGGATAAGAGACCCACCAGCTCAGAGAGTTAAAAGCCTGCCCTGTCCCACTCATACAAACAAGACCATCAATAATTCACCCTCATCGGGAAGCATTATCTAACAGCCTTATAAAAATTTTAAGATTGTGGGTGACAATACAGAACCATGAAGAAAGTGCTCCACTCCAGGTGGCAACGGATATGTTAAAGTGGAGGGGAGAGGACGCCCCGTCTGCAGGGCTGATTTCACCATTACACATAAAAGACAGACGCCTCGCTGAAATAAGTGATAGTCAATGAGAAGACACATCTCGGCTCGTTTCCACCATTCCTCTTTGTGCGAGTGTGTGTGTGTGTGTGTGTGTGTGTGTGTGAGTGTGACTGCACAGCAGAGAGGTGGAAGCGTTTGCTTGGCTGTATTAACGCCCAGGCTCATTCTCATTGACAGAGAAATCCCTCTAAGCCGAGATCAATTACACCCAGCTCTGCTGTAATTAAAATGTCCCAACAAAGGTCTTTGGAGCACAGGACAGAAACCTACCCATAGAAAATAGGCTCAGTCCAATCTATAGCACCATCTCCATGAAAATAGATAAAGATTAGATTCAGGCTTTCTGCAGCGATAAGCACAAACTGTGTCCAAGCATGGCGGCTGTGCTCCAAATATATATATTTTTAAAATCCTTTAATAAGGTCAAGATATTATCTAATATGGTGTGTGAACTACATGAGCTCACATGAAACACGATTATATTTTCAATAAATGCAAATTTGTACATACTCACCAATCTACACTAGAAAAAAACAAAAAGACTTGCCTGTTTTTGTGGCCCCAACTACTACGAAAACGAATTATTTGTTCTCTTAAGTACATCTGTTGCTTGATTATGCTCTGCTGAGAAATGACAGAATGCTTATGGGTCTCCTAATTAAAACTTCAGCGGTGAAGTGATTAGCAATCACAACTGCACTCTTCAAATATCAGGATCTGATTTGCTTTGCTGATCAACAACAAGCGTCCTTCTCTCACTAGAACGCACAGAGTCTGCAGTCTCTCTGTGTCTCTCTCTCTCTCTCTCTCTCTAGGTGTGTGTGTGTGTGTATTTATTAAGCTTTTGAAATGGGGGAAATCAGCTCCACAAGAAACGGCTCAGCTGATCTTTTTTATAGTATAGTTTTTGCCTTTTTTCCCAGAATACCATTTATGTACTTTTTTTTAAGTAGACTGACAGAAATTATAAAACAGATTACACACCGCCTGTGATGAACGCTTCAGTGCTTTTGGTTCTACACGACAATTCGTCATAGTTTCAAACCCAAGTATAAAAACATCAGTAACGTCACTTACGGCAGCCGCAAAAATTTAAGTTGAAAGCTGCTCCCTCATTGCGCCGAGGAGGGGGACTATTACACAGACACAGAGCGAGCAAGATGGCTGACTGCACTGACACATTGTGAAAGCGTGCCTTGCCATCCTAGGTAATAGATTCTCTTTGCCGCATGACTCCCACCGCTTCTCATCTTCTGTGACAACGCCTGCCAATCAAAGCCCAGGGAACGTTCAAGGGCTTTGACAATATCTCCTCACCTTGAAAACACATTGGCTTCATCACAAGACACCAAGTAACACCAAGTAGGCATCAGAAAAGCCATTAGACAAGGCAGAAAGAACTACAGGTACACTCCACCCTGAAGATTGGCTTTAAAAAGTATTCTTTCTATACATAAAGACACAAAAGCAACAGCAGCAACAACAACAACAACAACAACAACAACAAACGCCAGCAATACCGTGGGAGGTGACATTTAAATGTTGGGAGAGAAAACTTGCAGCAAAAGAAAAGAGCACTAAATGTGGAAGGTTGTTATGATAATTTATGAGAATCTGCAGCAAAGCTGAAGTAAGTGAATAAGCTTAAAGGATATATTTAATTTAGCCTTTCAATGCACTAACTGGTTTCTCGGGAAGCAAGTGTGCCTGTGCCGTTCATGTGAAAAGCTTTTAATAGAAGAATTCCAGCTGTCTATCACATGAGGACAGCCTGTGGATTACTTATTTGGAAATGTGTGCGGCGGTGTACCTGTTTCAATTTCTTTCTTTTCTATGCAAACTGAAAAATAACAATGTTACATGAAATCAGCTGAAAGCGATTTACATTTTTATATGATTCGTGAATACCACGGAGGAGGACAGGGATGGATTTATCTGTAGCGGAGCATGGCCTGAACCTCAATTTCTAGGATAATTATATGATACTACTTAGGAATTTGGAGAAGAGAGAGGCGCTTCCCAGCTGAAGACAGATGACCTGTCAGAAACACCTAATACCGCCACAAAGCCCTCAGCCTTTAATCTGCACACTTCCTCTGACCTATACCATGACAGAACCAAATAAAGCACACTATCTCCGTATCCCCCCGAGACAGAGCGGTGTCCTCATATGCTAATGTCCGCCAGTGTTGGAGAAGACGCTCCGAGGGCAGCCCAGACAACTTGCAGGTCAGTGCTAATCTTCTGATATATGGAGCCTAAAGACCCGGGACACATCCATCACAGGCCGCCGACGGCTCCCCAACCGGGAGAGATCGGCACGAACCAAAGGGTTAACACACACCCCAAAGAGACCTCTGATGATCCATCACTCAAGAAGCAGCCTTCCTCTGAGCGGAGCGTCCTCTCACGACACCGGGGGTAGTTTGTTCTTTGCGGAGGCTCGGCAGCGAGTGCACACAGAGCCGGCGTGACTGCCAGACCTATACGCTCCGAGCCTCTGTTGATCATTAAACATCCATTTGAAGCCGGTGGGGGAAAGTTAACTGTCATTTAAAACACAGAAGGTGGTCGTATGGGAGGGAATATTTCTCTCTCCCTCGGATGTATTTTTCTCGGTGAAAAGGAGCGAGAGCGTATATCCATCCATCGGGTTAACTACCCGAACGCATAATCATTCGTTTCAGTCATCTGTCTCCTTATTTTTGAGGCAAGCCACAAAATAGCTATGATGGGCTTTTGCTGTTAAATGAGAAACTCAACCCAAAGCACTTTGTTAAATAAACAAAATACTCTCTTTCCTTTTCTTTTTTTTTCAACCCACTCCTCTGTTGTGTGTTTTTTTTTTATTACATTTTTTTTGTTCCTCCTACTTCTTCTTCCTCCGGCTAACAGGCATAAATGACAGCAACACGAGCGCTTCCTTCGATCTGGTTTCAGATTTATTTATTTGTTTTTCCGAGGCCTCTTCTCGGCATGCGTGGTAAATGCAAGGTGTGGTGTCAAAATCAGACTCTACTTTCCAGACTCCGGACCATTTTGCAGCAAACACTTACCCAGGAAGAAACTCATCCAAGGAGGGAGGGAGCACTTTTGCCACTTTCTCCACCGATGGCAGCCTCTACGGAGCAGATTGCATGTACCTCTCCACTTCAGCTGCTTTTTTAATAATCTGAACAACCAGGCTCAGCTCAGCACATCACAGCATGGCATCCACTCCCCCACACTTTGTTCTTGACTCCAAAAACTCACTGCACTTGTTTTTTTTTCTCTTTCTGCTCAACCCTCCTACACGTACCGGATGCCGGGAACCCGGTTACCTGGGCTTTTGTCAGAAGGCATGGTAAGAAAACGGAGGGAATCGTAGACCGATGTCAAGTCAGCACAACAGGAGAAAGGGAAAAAAAGAAGAATCACGCCACTCATCTGAAAATGCATTCAGACATCGCAATGTATCTAACAGATGTAAAGAGTGTTTCTCCTCCAGGACCAATCTAATCAGAACCGTCCCGTGCAACACGCATGTACCATTATTCATCCATCCCTGCCTACATCACTCTCTCTGTCCATTTGTTTGTCCAACTTCTCACAGCCAGTGTGTCAGAAGAATTGAACAAGACAGCTGTCAAACCCGCCCGTCGTGAGTGAAGATGGCAGGTGAGGTCCTGTTTTTTTTTTGTTTTTTTCCCCATCTCTCCTTCCTGCTCCCTTCGGTTTAAAACTTAAACCTGCCCTCCCACCCTTCCCAAGGTTTTCCTGATGTTATTTTGTCCGAACAAAACCAAGAAGAGGAAGGAGCGCGCTCTCGTCTCGCGCGGGTTGGGGGAGCAGTTGGCTCATGTTATAACCCAGGAGCGGGATGACCATGAAGGGGCCACCGACCCCGACTGAGCTCCCATTGGCATTTACATTCCCTGTCTCTGTGTGGTAACATCTCACGCGCTGCACTTGCTTTCGCTATTAACCTACGCTGATCCTATTTTCCAAGTTAGGGCATGCACAAAGACACAGAGAACAAGCAACGTTGTTTCTCTTTGTTGCTCGTCGGAAACGTGTGTAAGTGTTTATTCAATCTGTTAACACTAAAGATTGCAGAGAACATTTGGCCGTGCATCACAAGAACGAGAGAAAGAAAAAAGAAATCCATCAATATGAAGTGTCTTGCCGCATTCTTTTCTCTGGTGAACAACAGCTGCACAAAATGGGAAATAAATATTTTCCCTGCGACAGAAAAACAATCACTGCTAGGTGGTCAGAGTCCCTCACAAAGGCTTGCATGCGCTCCGTCATCCGTCGTTTCATCTACGCTCACTCAAAGTGCAATTAAACCATTTACTTTGCAAGAAAGCACTCAAAAAACTAATTCTTCCGGGGGCCTTTTAGATGTAGACTGCTGCGGCCAAAATACCAGTCAAAATGTGTAAACAGATTTTCGGCAACTTATTTGTGCCCCCCCCTCCCCCTCCCCCTCACCACAGACGCTACGGTGGGTCTTATTTTTTTCCTTGAAAATGAGATACAGACCACGGTTGATGTTTTATGCTCGCCCTGGGAGGAACTGGGGGGGGAATGTTTTAAACGGACAGAATCTTTTTTAACATTACCACGTCTCTGAATGGCGTCCAAAATTTCCACTAAATACATGGCTCTCGGTGTTAAGATTATGGCCAACAAATTCTCCCAATGCACACTGAAACTGCTTCCAACACAAACACTTGCTTCTCACTCACACACACACACACACACACACACACACACACACACACACACACACACGCTCAATTGCAGTGTCCAGCAGTCCTGTGACTAGCCTCCACCAGCAGCAGCAGCAGCAGCAGCAGCAGCAGCAGCATTCTATCAGAACAACACCGCTTAGAGGAAGGGGGCTGGTAGCTCAAGTTCTCCCCCATTGAAATGCAGACACTTTGATATGGAAATTGGCAGTTACAAAAACCCGCTAGAATTCACACTAGCATGCATTGAAACCATTTGCGCAATGTGAGATGTGATGGCACTTCCTCCCAAGGCAACACAGACAAATGGACCAAACCAGCACGTCTGGGGCGGGCGGGTGGGAGGAGGTAGAGAGAGGGTGGAGGGTGGAGGCGGCAGAACATTTGCCCCCTTCTCTCTCTCTCTCCCTCTCTGTCTCTTTGAAATCCAACCATCCACCGTCCCGCCGCTTGTTTAGAGAAACTTACTGAGCTGAAATGCAGGATTTTCAAAGTGCAAGATCTATATAGGCCAATAAAACATCCCATTATATGACACCAGCAGGAGAGGGGAGAGACCTTTCCTCCTCGGGAATCAACTGATGGGTATGTCAGCATCAAACAACCCGCATTCGACATCGTCCTGCAGGCCCAGGTCAAGACTTTTTCGTCTTCTGTCTACAGTGACACGGAAAAGCCACGAAAACCCTCGGCCGCCGTGCACCTTATGTAATGGTGTCGTTTCCGTTTCGTTTTCGTCGCTTTGCGCTACCAAACGCTGCAACTGAAAAGTCATCATCTATACTTCCCTGCATGAAGGCTGTTATATAAATATATGCGAAGGACGCTCTCAGTTTCCAAACTTGTCAGTATGGCTTACATAATGATGCACCAATATCCTGATTCGGCTTTGACACTATGGATTATGCGTAAATGTTATTTTGAACTTGATGTTTCAGTCCGCCACAGCCGTGCTCTCCTGTTTAAAAAAAAGGGGGGGGGGGGGGGGGGGTAGTTGGAAGGTCTGAAGTCTATGTGGCCCTGGTCTGAAAGCTTCACGTGAGAATGAGATATGGTTCCCTTAGTCTGTAAAAACAGTGCGTGCATATGTGTGTGTGTGTGTGTGTGTGTGTGTGTGTGTGTGTGTTTGTGTGCTTGGGTGCGTGTGTGTGTGTGTGTGTGTGTGTGTGTGTGTGTGTGTTCCATCATCACACATGGCTGGTTCAGGTCTGTGAATTATACATGCCCTGTGAAATGATCTTATTTTATAGCCGCAAAATGGAGAAGTAAATGGAGACGCTAACTGACATCCAGCTACTTAGCTCCTGGTGTCCTGGACTGGGTGGAGATATGTGTGTGTGTGTGTGTGTGTGTGTGTGTGTGTGAGAGAGTTTTCTTTTTCTTCCTCACGGTGTTATCACGCAAATTATCATCGCTGAATAGCTAATAAATCAGCTCACCCCTTTGGTTTTGTATACAGGCTTTTGATTCCTATCCAGGACCTGCTTAGTCATCTTGTGCATCTTCAATTCAAATAAATAAATAAATAAATAAATAAAATCCCCCTCAAAACATGGTTCACCAAATTCTGTCCTGTGGCAGACTATTCATCATTCGGAGTTTTCAAATTTCCTCTGAATCAAATAGAGATGTACCAACTCAAAGGGATGGACCTGGCAGCCGGGCAACTTCATTCTAATTCAAAGTCTGGAGGCTGCAGACACGGTCACCAAGTAACACCATAACCCTCCGCTGGCTCTATTGATCTGATCGCAACAGTTCCGAACTGCCGGAGGAGCCCGTGTCCGCGCGGGGCCCGTTTTCTCCCGTTTGCCTCGTCCCGTCTCGGGAGTGTCAATGCACGGCATCGACTGGACGACGCATGAAGAAAAAAACCAGCAGCATCTCTCCTGAAAGACTCTAAAACATCCGCGCAGATTCGTCATGGGCTACTTACAGCGGTGCGCCGTGCCAGGGAATATGGATGCCGGCTTCGGAGTGTGAATTTTAGATCGACACCAGGCGCGGAGCCCCCCTCCTCTCCCCTCCTCTCCTCTCCTCCGCTGCGCTGCGCTCCGTCAGAAGAGGCCCCCAGAAACTGCGAGGGTCGCACAAAGACGTCTGGGGCTCGGCTGCACGCTCCACTTTCTTCACAGCGGCCGGACGGTGGGCTCTCCCGCGGCAGGGATCTGTTCTTCTGCGAGCCAGTGCGTCCGACGCGGGACGAATAGCTCCATGCTGGAGGGGTCCGTTCAGGGAAAAGTAATGCTCGTTACCTCCTTCCCCCCCCGCGACCCCGGCCCCGGCCCCCCCACTCCTCTCGTGCGCGCACCCAGGCTCCTTTTACGACGGGGGGCGATACGGACGGACTGCATACAAACAAAATTAAAAAAAAAATAAAAAAAATTAAAAAAAAAGAAGAAGATCACTTCAAGGAGACGAGATGCGCCCCGGTCTCGCTGCAACCCCAAACCCCCCCAAAAATATGAATAACCGTAACTCCGAGCGCGTCTCCTCCACACTGTCAAGTGTGTGTGGACGTCCCCAGCCCCGGGAAGAGTGATATGACTATGACTTGTTCAGTCGGCCTCTCCGTGCGCTCTCGGTGCTGCTCCCCTCTGCGCCTCATCCACACGCCGCGCAGACAGTCGGAGCCACAGCCGGGACTGGAGGCGCGGCGAGGCGGGGAGAGACGGGCGCACCGGTTCGCCTGCTCTGCAGCAGCTGGCTGTGGAGGGCGGCGCGCAAAACCTGGAGCGGACGCGCGGCGGGACGCGGAGCGGATCTCTGTAGCGCCAACTATGACGGCTCGCATTGGCGCCGCTCCAATACTGAAACCTTATGTCACTATGCGCGCGCTCGTATTGCATGCACACGGCACAAAGAGGCGCCGCTGCATTTCCCACCAACCAAACATTTCACCGCATTTTAAATCAGGACTCCCTGACGGTTAATCAGGAGATGGGAGCAAAATGTGCAAGCGGGCGCTCATTACCCAAAAAACATGCTACTGGAAGCGGTTCACATGAAAATAGCATCTTTTAATTGTCTTATCATTTCAGTAGCAGAAGTTTGTATCTGGATAATTAGTGTTGCGTATTAATAAGGAACAAACAAGACATAATATTGAGGCACGCGGTCTGTTTTAATTGGTTGACCCCAAAGACTTCATGGATAAATGCCTCGTGATGATAAGAAACTCATGATTTATTAAAAGCATTTAACTTTTTCTTTTCTGTCAGTAAGAAGTACTGTGTATACCGGGTTCATGTTACCATAGGGAGGGGGAAAATCCTTATGAAACTTGTCCTGTAGCTTTTCTGTAAGATTAGATTCAACTGCCTAAGCAAAAGTTTAGAATCTGATCAGACAGAAAGAGCAGCAAATAGCTTTTAAACATAAGTAAAGGTTACTGAATATACAGAGCTAAAACAGTAAGTCAATTACTCCATTTTTTCTGCATCTTTTTGATAACTGATTAATGGTTTGATGAATATGGTTTGTTATTTTTTTTGTATAGGTACAAAATGCAACTATTGTCTTGTTCCAGCTCCTCAGTTGGAACAATGTCACTTTTTTATTGTCTTATGAGATAATGAACAGAATATTTTTGTCACTCTTCATACAAAACAGACATTCTGAAGACATCGCCTTAATTGGGCATCACTTTCTAGTCTTTTATAAATCAAATGATGGATCCATAAGTCAAAAAAGTAGCTCAGTCAATGATGAAAATGAATGAAGGAACTGTAGGGCAAAAAAAAATTGACAATAAACAATGTGCCGGATGAATTAACGTGGCTATGAATGAAGTGTGATGTACAGCATGAAAACCAATGAACAGTAGTCTAGCACCACCAAGGAAGTATGAAATATGTTCAGTGTAATATCCTCCCTGGGAAGGAAAACGCTGGTGCTTAACCCTCAACCTTAACCCTTGTAAAAAGAAAAAAAGAAACCCAGGAGCCCTTTAATCACACACATGCACCCAAACTTCCAGTAGAATCAGTTCCTCGTAGCAGATGTTGATACACCTTGTTGTGGGTAAACTTTCAGTATCCATCCATATGTTCGTGGCAAGATATTGCAATATTCACTGCCTCCCGCCGAATTGTATTACTGTCGACATGGAAAAGCATCTGCAGCAGGATTTAAACCGTGTGTCATGACAATGCGTCACAGAACCCCTGGATAATACTGCTAATAACATCTCCATGGTTATATTCAAATATGTTTAATTCAATTTTTTTTAAATGCCACATGTTGAATCCCCTCATGTGAATTAAAAGCATGAGGATATTGAATACATGCAGATTTCGACATACTAACAAATAATTACCAAGGAAGTCAATGAGTCTGCATCTGATTCAATGTGGATTTACTGTAATTAGCTAAATGTTTTGTAAATTTATAACCCACCTCCATAATACTGGATATGTATGTATGTGTTTATGACTATTTATTTCACATGTGGAAACTTAAAGAACAATAAAAGAGTGCTTGTAATAAATCATGTCTATTTTAAAAATGTAACTCATTTTTTTTCAAAGCAGGTTTGCGTTTTTACTCATGATCTAAGCAGCCATTGGTTTCCATTAATCTCTGTACGGTATGAAAATCAATAAACAAACTCTTTAAACTTGTATGAGCAAAACGTCGCTTTTTTTTTCTTTTGAAATATGAATGTAGACTCAATTTTGACTGTGATGGAGTACACAACAGAAGAAAGCTGTTTTTCCTTCTTTTAAAAAAAAAATCTTGTTTCATGGAGACGCAGCAGTGTTTCTAAATTGGATGGCGAAGTTTACACTGTTTGTTGAAAATGGGCTTTAACATAAAAAAACCCTCTAATCTGTAATCTCTTAATCAAACATTGAGCTCAAAATTAATGTAGGTTTTTTCATGTGACTCCAATGTGATACTTATGTATCACATTGGAGCTGGATTACGTGGACTGGTATATATTTGTTTTTTAAACAAGGTCTAACATCTAATTTGTTATGTCAGGAAACAACACGCTCAACTGCAAAATGTCGTATTGGAAAATCCTAAGAATATGATTGTAACAGGAGATAAACACACTACTGTGTGTGTTATGGCCAATATGTAGTCACTATACCTTGGATACCTAGGAACATTTTACAAAACATTGCACATATTTTTCAGACCACAGGTCTACAGTTTATCTCTGGTGACTGTGTTTTTACTCAACAGAGAAACACTGTTATGCAAATATCCATGTGTAATGTATAGCCACAGTTTCCATAGACACTTGGCTTTAAGTGAGAGAAATTATCCTTGCTGTAAAAAGGACTTTTCTTTTGCGCTGACCCTGCCTCCTTTTTTTCAAAGCACACCATGTCTCCTTTGTTAGCTACAATGGAAAGGGGGCAAAGTGAATCCTGATTTTACGGTCGTGAAAGGAGACCTGAATTGTGACTGACTTAACCCCCCCACCCCCCACCCCCACCCCCAAAACACACTATAACTATAAATGAGACTATTGGAAATGATTCGACTTTTGTGGGTAAAATTACACACGGAAAAGCTGAAAGCCGCTTAGCGATTTGTACTGTAAGCTGCAAAACATTAGCATTAAATTGCCAGTTGTGGACAAATATGATAATATCTTGGACAAACTGGACACCAACATGTTTGTGTGAGGCACATCTCTCATTATTTAGGCAGGATTTATATCAGATATGACAGCTGCAGGGTGCATGTTTTTGTCTTGCAAAAACAGGAAGAAAAAATAAAAGACGAAATAAACCCGGTTCATAATGTTCTGCTTTATTTGTCAGCACGCTACGGCTATCATTAGAAACCATTAGAGCGGTGAAAGTCACACAGCACACTAATGCTTCATGAGATGTGTAGTGTCTACCTGTGCTGTGCTACCAGCTGTGTCCTCATTGGGAGCAGAGAGGTGCCTCTGCTCAGCCGTCTCTCTGCTAAGGAAACCTCTTTTCTTTTTCTTTTTTTTTTTGATATAGTGTCTGAGCTCTGTCATTTAGCCTCTAAATACCACGTGAAGTGTCTGTTGTCATTTGTCAACAATCAATTTACGGGAAGGAAAAGGATCTGCCCAGCTGGAAGCAGGTTTATGGCAACATTTCCAAGTTCAGCCCCATGCAGCTTTCTTTTGAACATGATATTTTAACTGTGAGTAGGAGCTTTCATTCTTCTCCAACGCTATTCCTATTTTTAGGTCCTTACTATTACAGTAATAAAAGAGCTACCTCAGTGGAGCGAATTCGGTCGAAGGACATATTTGCCTGAGAAAAGTCAATCTAAGAACAAACACTTTGGAAATATTAACGTCTTAAATATCGCTTCTCTTTTCGTCCCCTCATAAGCCAAAGTACATAGCCAGGTCAGCGGTCTCCGTTACACGTGGCTTCAATAAAAAACAGTCCCCTGGCCGCACAGTGGAATTGTGAATTTGGGTCAAATTCACCAGGTGGAAAGTGAGAGGATTAGTGCAGAGCTTGCATGATTTCCAAGGCGTTGTTTTACATACTAAAGAATATCCAAGTTAAAAGAAAAACAGATGTAATGATGCTGATCCTCTGGCACATATTCTTATTTAGAAAAACAATGTTTATGTATGGTCTACAACTGAAAGTGTAAACTCTGTGTTTCATTTGAACTGACCCAGGAGACCCCGACTTGCTGGTGTTTTATTCATTGTGGTCAGTGCAGTATATATGTAAATACACACAGCCGGCCCTTGTGTCTGTTTTTCTTCTTCTTTTTTTTTTTTTTGAGGACTGATTTAGTTCTCAGAAAATGCTTGGCTCTGCTTTTTCGCCGCAGCCTGTCACTCTTGCCTGTGTTCAGTGTGCAATCAAAACCCCAGGTAACAGCACGAAAGGACTAAAAGTGATATGGAGTTTTGCTGCTGACTCACCTATAAATAAATTTTAGTGTGAGAGATCAGACTTTTTTTGTAAGAAGAAACTCCACGCTGTAAATTACAGGTCTTTATGAACCGACGGTTTAAGCCACGTTGAATTTATAGTAGTACCGGAACAACATGCTCCCTTGTTCGTCTTTACTTCCCTCACGTTTCGCCGTAGCACCGTGGAGAATAAATACCGTTTCATGCATATGCATTACATCACCTGCAATTGCCAATGATTGCTAGTTACTGCTTTTCTCTGCAATATTGCTTAATATAAGACAGAGGCGCAGTAATCTTGTACTGGTTTATCCAGTTCAGCATCACAACATTTGCATGACTGTGGTTATGTTGTGATGTGAATACATATTTGTATGACTTTAATAGTTCAATTTATTACAGTATTTTATAACTTCAAATCATTCACCAATTTCTTTGAACTACTCACGTTGCTGGCTCTCTTCTGCAGAAACAACAGCCCACATGCACTGAAATACAATGTCAGTTCCATGTCTCGTGAATCCAGATGTTACATTGGATTATAGGAGTGATAATTAAATTTTTTTGATGGCTGAGTTTTTGTGGGTTTTGCAACCACCGCGACCCCACAGACAGACACAGTCTCAGCATTCAAATTCCTTCACCTCGACATGTTGTCTTTGATTTTGTCCTCTCACGCTTTGTGTGTGTTCCCCCACCAAATGTGCCGTTCAGATCATGGACAAAAAAAACCCTCATGTAATAACGTGTGGCGTTTCAACAAACAGTCATGCGGTAAATAAGAGGGTAGCTGGGAATGCTGTGGTAAATACTGTAAGTCATTATTAGGTGGTTTTACTCATTAAGATCAAAAGCCGCACACTCAAAGACAATCTCAAACCTTAAAGGGGGAAAAGACATTCGTTAAAAAAAAAAAAAAAAATCAAAGGATCTAAACTGAGTTTCTTGAGGATTTTCTTTGTGATTTGGTAACTGCTCTTACGCACACAAACACATTCTGTTTTTTTCCGCATTAGGAAGAAGCCAATTGTTGCCTCCATAATTTTTCCCAGCATATTGGGTAGAGTAGTTTTCTATAGTCTTGTAATCATAGGGAAGAATGAAAAAGGGTGGGAGGTATCGTGATCTTTATAGTCATGTAATAATGGTTCCCATGAAGGAACAGGCTCGATTACAAGGCTCAGCCACAAGTGTACTCCACCACATTCATGATAAGACGATGTCTTAATTCAACGAGGACCAGGAGGATTGGTGTGCACCAGCTATTTTTAGGCCCATTACTCAGATTATTTTTGTACAGTCCCATCTACTTCCTAAGTTACAAATAGTTATAGTTTTGAACATATTTACTTAGCTGCACCATCAAAACTAAAACCGAAAGGAAAAAGCCCTAATACCACCAAAGGTGATCAATGCATATAATGTAACAAGAATAACGGTTTTAGGGAACAAGAAATATTTGAGGGAACAAGAAATATTGTAAGTATTACTTAGTTTTAATAATACATGCATCCATGGAGAAAGATGTGTTTCAGAGTAACCACTGACAGAGTTTAGAATGTGTGGAAAATATCCGACAGCCATTACAGTGTTTTGTAATTTGAGGTATATTGTGTTTTTTTAATTTAATAATGTGATGTAAAATGTCTCAGTCTATATGTATTATTAGTATTAAAACATATTAATCAAGTTTCAGGTCACATGTTGGTGACCATATTATACTTCTCCTGACCCAATAGGTCAAATAATTAGCAGGTAACATTAGCTGCAACACCACGTTACACCATGCAGCTATTGAGTGTAAAGATCTAGACTAGTATTACAAACCTATGTTACTAATCTCTATGTAGGAACTAGCTGTTGTGTGTAACCAATTTTAATTCAGTGATGTATAACATTACCCTAAAAGTTACATTATGAAGAACTGGTACAGCCAAAAAGTACATCACATGTTCCAATATGTTTTTGTTTCCTTTTCCAAACTGCATACAAACAATACAAACAGCTAAAAACCACTCTGGTAGCGACAGTATGTGCTGTCAGTCAAAGTATAAATGGAGTCCTCAATTATTAATTTGGGCCTCTAAAGTTGCTTTGGAGGATCCTGTGAGTTTCAGAGCCATACAGTATATTCTTCCTTCTGGAAGATATGTAGTCCTCTACCCCCCCCCCCCCCCCCCCCCCCCACCATGAGACTGTGTCGACTGCAGACTTTGCTGACAGAAGTTATATCAAGCATAAAATCTGACAAGCAACATGGATCCAGACTTGTCTCCTCTCTAGATCTTTTTTGGCTCACAAGACCTGGCCTTTCCTCTATCTTTGGTACGTCTGTGAAAATTCTCTTATATGGTTAAAAGCATGGCACAAATGAACGCAATGTCCCGGAGTCACTGCTTTCCAACTGTGTGATTATTTGCTCCAAAAATATCAGAGTGCCTCAGCCCAAAACAAGCTTATCTGCAAAGGGCAATCTATATTTTTAGCATTTTAAAGCACTCGGAACATTTGTTTTAACGCAGTTTCCAATGGTGAATGTTTATCTTAGAGTGCAGTTGTAAGTGTTGTTACTCTGTTGTTGTGCAGCGAGTCTACCCTCCTCCACATAGAGGCTCAAGCACTGAAAAATGGAAACAGATGCTCATTGTTTCAGTGTGAAAAGGCAGTGGGGAAAAAACGGATAGGAAGAAAAAAAAAAGACTTACAGGATTTAATGATTCCACTCAATGGTAGCTGATAGTTTTCTTCACACTGTTGTGTTGTTCACTTGCCAAGTCAGACTTTTTTTTGGGGGGTGGGGGTAAAAATACACACGGTGGAATAAATCTATATAGTACTAAAAACATCTTATAAATAATTGCCCTGGCAGGAAATATTGTAGCGGAATAAAGTAGTAAATTTGTAGAAATAACAACATAAAGAAGGTTGTTAACTTTTAGGGAAAAAAAAAATGGGTCATCTTTGCGTGCCAGCAAAAGGAATCCTGTCAGTCAGGCAGGAGTTCTGGGACTGCCTCTATTTATAGTACCTCCAGCTCAGACGCATACCACACAGTTTAACTCTGACACAAACACAGACGCAATAAATAATAAATCCAGCAAACAGGAAGATATTATCCTCTCAAGGGTTCGTTGGAAGTAATTAATTCGCAAAGCTGCTCACAAGGAAAATTGGGTGAAATAAACCCTTAAAACAAAAACAGTGAAACGAGGTGGGACGTCTACCTCCTTTCCAAGATAGCCTTTGTTCAATTATCCTTCACAACATTACACAGTTCTCATGAAGTACTTCCTCTGATCTATCTGAAAAAGCTGTCGCATGGAACAAAAGGGGTTTCTCCACTTTTTGTATCTACAAGCTGTTCTTGATAGAACACCTTTTCACTTAAATCGGGATAAAAAGATAATGTATAAGGTTTAAAGGACATGCATACCCTTGGTACACCAACACTGGTGCTTTCACTTGTTATGCCCAAATAAAACCTCTTGTCAGATGCATGCACAGACTCAACTAACCGTTCTATGGCTATGTGAAAAAATGGGCCTTCATTTACTCATCCACTGCTCCTTATGTAACAAACACTCAGTTATTTAATCTGAAGTAGTAGAAGTAAATAGAGATGTTAGACATTCAGAAACTATCAATGACCGGTGTACTAGTGTCAGTGTTTAGTGTACAAACCATGGACGTTACATTCTGTTCCCATTGCGGATATATTTCGAGGTTGCTTTGCAGGGCATTCATTTCACTCTCAGAATTAGGACCCTCGATTAAAATGTCAGACAGTGACTAGAGTGCACTTTCTATTCACTATTTTTATATGGATGCTTAGCACTGTCATCTCACTGCAAAAAGGTTCAGGGTTTGAACCTGACGGCCGACTGGGTGCCTTTCTCTGTGGGGCTATCACAACGTTTCTTTGGGTACTGCAGCTTCCTCTCAAAGGACATGCAGCCTTGGTTAATTGGAGACTAAAATTGCCTGTAGGTGTGAATGGTTGTTTGTCTCTGTATACATTCAGACATGCACTGAAGTCGAGACATTTTCCTCAAGTTTTCCAGAGGGGTTTTACGTGACAACAGATATGTCCGTAGATGTTGCCTCAGACATTTTTCATAACTTTTCCTGTCAGCTCCCTTTTCCCAAAATTTCCAGAGAATGTCCGAGTGAGCTCAAGTCAAATTTCTGGAAGATTCACGGTGAGCGAATGGGCACTCTACCAAGGTGCCACCCCCACACCTGAGTGTTCTGGAAATGTTCCTGCTGTTGTGAAAGCATCTGAATAGGACAATCTCCTGCTGCCTTCTTCATATGTGAACGGCCGTGTGATGGACTGGCGATCTGCCCAGGGTGTAACCCCTCTTTCCCAATGTCAGCTGAGATTGGCTCCAGCCACCAAAAGAGGAACAAGAAGAAAAAAAAAAAGGATAATCAAATCCAAAATAATGTCATTAAACACCCTAGCAGTGGTAACAACAATAGGAAAGAAGCACAACAGACACAGTCTGTAGTCAACTGTCAAAATCATCTTCCCCCAATGTTGCAACAAACTGCCTCCAATCAATAAGTGAAATAAATTGTCCAATCAAGACTGGAATAAAAAACTGCTGTCATCTCTGACTTTGAAAACCTTTGTGTAGAAACTACCTTCATGCTCAAGTGAATGTGTTGAGAAGACGTGACTCACTTCTTGCCAGCCACTCGGTTGTTAGAAGCCATCAGCTTTGCACTGCTCCTTTCTGCACAGTGTTGGCTCAAATGATAATAATAGCATTTCACAGCCACAGGTATGTCAGCATGGAGAGGGCGGCCAAAAAGAGGCTGTTGGTTCACGGTACAGGCAGTGTGTGTAGGCTCTTGTTGTCTGAAATGCTTTAAATTGATGGAAAATACAGGTACAGCGTGCTACCTGCTCGGAGCAGAGGCAAAAGCATAGTATGATATTGATTTGATAGCTCCATCATTAATGGAATATGTCTGCTGTAAAAACACACTGAGAAGTGAACATCGTTGTTTGATGTGATGTACATTTCCACCCTGTCTCCAGAAATTATGTTTCCATACACCGAAACTGGAACAACAAATACATTTTGTAGGAAAGGTATTCACTGGCAGGAGAGGCAATATATATTTTTAATGAATATCTTGCTACATTTAATAATGGCTATGGAGGCACCAGGAGGTGGTTGGGGTCAGGTACGGTGAGGTGGGGCAGGATGAGCGCACAAATGTCACGCCAGACATGGGTTGGAATCCAGAGTCCGGTCTGTGATCAGGTTTAGGCAACACAATCACTTTAATGCTATAAAGATTTGATATCTTGACTTAAATTTACGTGATGGGAATCAAAGAATTTGTGACTTACCAAATCCGTAAATCAGCATAGGTGTCCTTATCTTGTTAATATAAATGGTAGTCCGTTTGCAAGTTTTCCTACAAAACATATTCGCCGTTGCAGTTACTGTAAGTCATGGGACTTGCATGCTTCTCTCACTTCTTTGCAAGACTAGCTAGCTAGCTAGTCATGTAGATACTTTCATAGCTTGTCAGTTGAGTCGAAGCTAATGGGTTAGCATAGTAGTCTTTTCTGCAAAGGCCTACGTTGTCACATTAAAAGAAGTGTGACAAACGGTAGCGTTACATTGTAGAATGTCACAGTTTCCAAGTTATTTGTAATTTAGGCCTTTCAAATGGAATTGTCTCTGACCTTTCTTCTATACGTCCCATGTGTGGAGGTCTGTGGACGTACCTCTGTGGTCGTAGACAGGAATAAGGCCTCATGACAGATACTTTACACATGCCAGACTGTTAGACGATAGAAGACTGTGAGACAACGATAAAATGTTCATATTAAAAGCATTTACCCCTCTCCAGGCGCCAGGCTGTCTGACACTGGCTCAAATTGATTCTTAATTGGGTTTGTATTGACTTTGGATCTACTGTTGATGAGCACAGTGAAAATCTCCCGCTTCGACTCGTGCTCCGCAGAAACGCGATAACACAACTGACCTGGCCCGAGAGGAGAATGACTTCTGATACTTCTCAGAGCCATTAAGAAAAAAATATTTTTTATTATGAACCAGATCATTTGCACATCTTGAAAACAGATTTAAAAGAATGATCCATCATCCAGACATGGCAGAACAAAGCTACTGACTCAAAGGGTTGTCATTACTCATCGCAAGTCACAACCAGTTGGCATTAACCAGCTGTGTGGCTGAATGTCTTTTCGGGAGATTTTTTTTTGGGGGGGGGGGGGTGGCAATAAATCACTCAGAGTTGCTGTGGAATGTAAGCCAGTCCTCTGGAACAGCTTGGTCTTGGTAGAGGTGATTTTCTGTTTCTAGGCTGACATTCCTCATTATCTATTTTGGCTTGACTTGCGTGCACACTGGGTCATGGATAAGACTGGTTAAAAACTGAGGAGTGAGAGGAAAGAGGGGCTTGAATGCTCCCCAGTGCCCTCCTACTGCCACCCACTCCAGTGAAGCTCAGCATGCCTCTATTTGAAGGGGAAGGCAGTGGGGGTATCCCTACATTTGCCTAGCTTATGAATTTTTTTACTTCCCCGGTCACAGAAGAGGCTTGTTACCAGAGCAGGCAGCCGCAGTGGAGAGCCACGCTGCAAATCTTTATTCAAGCTGAGGGGAGAATCTGCTGTGGATTAAGCCTTTTCCACAGTCTGGTCTGGTCTTAATTTCACCCCTTTTGTGCAGTCACACTGGAGGGGTGCTTCTGATTACTGTCCATGCCTTTGAAGGCTGACTCCAGTTTGATTCATTTCAAAAGTAATCAACAACAAAAACAATGACATAATAATAATAAGGATTTTGCATGACAATCAAAATGATTTATAATATCCATACTAAAACTCTCTATGTTAATTGAATACGTTTAATTTCTGCAGCGCTTTTCAATGGTGCACCCTGTGTGTATAAATTGGGACTGAATAGGCCTTGTGTTCATCACACAATTATTAGCTTGTAAACACTTGATAACTGAGCAATGTTGACCATTTCCAATTTTGAATGAAATTTGTAGTAGTTACAAATGTGTTACTAGTGTGATTGCATGGACCTCCATAGACTAAGGCAATATATAACTTATAACATTGCACATGGTTATCAGTGTGGAATAATAAGAATTCTGGAGTTTGTTTCATATGCATTGGATACAAATGCAATGCATGATTATATGGAACTGTATAAAAGCTTAATATTCAGAAGGTTACAGTTGTGCAAAAATCATCTAGTCACTGGAAACTTTGTAAAATTATGCACATATCAATATATAAACCATTACATATACATAACAAAGAAATGTATTTGCATTGTAAAAGATCTTGAATAAAGGCCTGAATGGAAACAGGAAGCAGTGGAGCAGGTCTATGACTCTTTCTCAAGTGTTTACAGTGCAGTCTTCCCCTGTAGGTGTCATAAATTGGCCGAAGCACACTGAGCGCACCAGCCTGCTGGGGTGGTCCTCCAATAGCCCCATCCCAGGGTGGGCTCACGTCACCCTGCAGGCCCAGTGTGCTCGTCAATGTCACTTTGCTGCTTCTATTCTGGTCACAGAGAGGAGAGGAGTAGGTGGGTGAGTGTTTGGGTGGGAGCCCCCCCCCCAAAAAAAGAACCTGTTGCAAGCGAAGGTATGTTCCAAGCACATGGTGGTCTCTTCATTTTCAAAGCACTAAAATGCATGTAAAGCCGGAGCAGAGGAATTTACAAGGTGACGCCGCAAAGTGCTTCAGTTTGAGGGGTGGGATTCACAAACGGATTTTGCACAAACGTCAAGCGTGAGCCACAAAAAGCCTCAGTGAAATGTCTGGTTATCTGGCAGCAGGAGGTGTCTGCAAGAACGTCAGAGCTTCCAACACCGATCTCTCTCCTAAATCAAAACTATCAATTTACCACAGTATTGTTTTGTCTCTGTCTGTTTTAAAACGCCTTTGCCATTAATCATCAAATTAGATATTCAGAACCAGGATTGTTGCCAATAGAGCAAGAGTTGGGTGTTTTCCCAGCAATGGGAGTTTTGTTATATTAATCTGCAAAGTATTTGAGCCATTTTTTATCAGTGCTAAACAAAGGAGCAAACTGATGCCAAACCAAAATGTCCAAATGTTTCTGTTTAAAGTATTCCATTGTGATTTTCTTTCAGTTTTTAATGTAACACATTTTCAAACATGAGAATATGATGTTATTAATAAACTATATTAATCACTATGCAAATAGCAAGTACTAAAACTGCCAGCATTATGCTGTTTCCACAGTCCGTTCCAAATTAGGAATAACAAGTTGTATGGTTTTTCTTTCTACTCTACAGACAGAACATTCCTATGTTATGTGATAACCAAAACTCTAGTGCAGGACGTGACCGCTCCTTTCTTTATATCCCATAAATAAAAAGATTGTGATCTATTTGTTCCTTTATAACCCTGGTTTGGTTCTGCAACATTCTTAGATCCTTTGTGTAAAGTCAAATTTGGCTTTTTTATTGCATTCCTGCTATGACCAAATTCCTCTTGTGCTTTTTAATGGGTTGGTGTTCCACTGTATTTTCACAGAGAAAAAGCTGCTGCTTCCAGATTTGTAGCCCGTTGTGGTCCAAAAGAACAGCACCATGGGGAACTTCAGAAAAACTCACTCAAATTTCAGTTTTTAAAATACAGTCCTGCCTAGGGGTCGACAGCAGCTCCCCGCCCAATATTTCAAATCAGAGATGGAGTGGTACTCTGTTCTGGAAAGAAGGGGGGAATCACCTCCTATGGAACAAAGCACTAAATAACACAAAGCCCCGTGCACGATAGGGCTGGTTGTGTGTTGCTGGGTGCACATGGTTACTGGCTGACACTCCAGTAACCCCCTTGACAGGTGCTAAAGTCTTATGTCTCTGAAGGGCAGCTTAAGAGTTTTCTGCCTTTTTACAAGGCCAGCCCCGGTTTGTTTCCCCACACACATGGCAGTGTTTTACAGTGCTTAGGCAAATGACGAGACACCACTGCTTTCCATAATGTCCACAGAGTGTATGGAGCCACACTGGATGTTTTGAAACACCTAATAATTTACAGCACGTTTAAAGTATACTGTTTTACATGTGTTGTTTGGTTTATGAAGTTTTATGTTAGGGCGGTATTTGTGTATGTTGTGAAAAATTCAAGATAAAGCCTAAAGGACACTGTAAAAAGAAGTCAATCGATATGTACAGTGTGCTAAAAATGAAGCCGGAACCTGCAGCAGCTCAGCTTAACTTAGCATAAAGGCTGGAAATAGATAACCTGGCTGTGTGTGAAGAGAACGAAATCCACCTACCACCACCTTGAATGTTCACTAACACAATCAATTTTGTCATCTGAACAAAAGTAAAAGGGTAAAAATGACAATCTGTGGCTTTGCAGGGGTTTACTCGTTGGCCAGGACTGGTGACTTCGGGCAATCAGCGGAGACTCTGGGATGTAACCTCCCCTTTTTATTCATGGCCGAAACAAAAAACATTATAATGTGTCAAAGTGGTAGGTGGATTTGTTACAAAAACATGCTCGCTCTTTCAGACCTGTTTCCAGTCTTCGTGTTAGACTAAGCTTACCGTTTCCTAGCTGTAGTTTCATATTTGAGATAAGATAAGATAAGGTAATCCTTCATTGGTTCCACTACGGGGAAATTTCCCGTGTCACGGCAGCAAAGGGGATAGGAAAAATAGAAACATATTGTGCAGTTATATTGTGTTTACAATGTATATATTATTTCTAACTCTCTGCGAGGAAAAGCCAATATGTGTATTTCTCCAAAAAAAAGCCAAAAAGTCAATCCATGTCGAAACTGAGCCCTGTTTATATATTCTCCTTTAGGTTCTATTCAGTTTCCACATTTGTCATCGTGCATGTTTTCACAACAAAATCAGACCCTGAAAGAATATGAAGCCAAAACCCTGAAAAAATGTTTTTACACTACCCATACTCATGTACAATGGTGTTTGTTTTGATTGTCAGGAATCCACAAAGGCTCTACTCATTCCAAAGTATCACACTATATTCAAAACTGAAGTCTTTGTTATTTATTGTACACTAAATGAGTATAGATAAAACAAACAAAAACAAAAACAACAACTGTGTTTTTGTTCACTCCGTGAGTTCAACCATGGATCAAGTTATTCACATGGATTGGACGCTGCCTTTACTTAACTGAATCCAAAGCCTCTCTGACACAGGACTTAATAGAATATATACTCCTGTGGGATATTTATTATAGTATATGTACATAATGTGTAAATGAAGCTAGCTCAACCATGTAGACATTGGCATACATTGATTAGTTCCTGCATGGGAACCATCTCTGCCTCTAATGTTGCTCATTGGGAATATGCTAATGAGATCCGTCACGATTGCTGAGTCCCTTTGAACTTTTTTATTTCGTCACGGGCTGACTGAAATCACAGAGGTAGAGAGCAGGAGGTTTTCTGCCGCAAGCCCACAGCCCCTCTTCCACCATCTGCCGGACCTCATTTCATTTGAATAATAAATGATACTTTTTTTTTAGACTCTTTTTTCTTCTCTGCTACACAGAGAGAGAGAGAAATAGAGAGAGAGAGAGAGAGAGAGAGAGAGAGAGAGAGAGAGAGAGAGAGAGAGAGAGAGAGAGAGAGAGAGTGAGAGAGCGAGAGAGAGAGGCGTTTCGGCTCCTCACATGTTTTTGCAATTCACAGAAAAAAATGGCCACCAGCCACGATGGAGGATTGTTGTCTCGCACTGTAAAGCCCTGCCCAGGGTCTACAGGCCACACCAGCCCGCAGACGACCACGAAGCCGGCTGCAGCACACAGAATTTACACTGTGGTTCAAAGCTGAGACGTGAGCCTTCAAAGCCTCGCAGTGAAAAGATCGGATTCTTCTTTTATTTTGAGAAACTGCACATGAATTGAAAAGCTTGGACATCCTGTTTTTTCTTTGAGAACAAAATGATACTGAAAAAGGATTGTCATCCGGGGTTCATTCCCTTAAATGAAAACAATGTACAGTCTTTAAGAACAAGACTGGAAATAGATTTTATCAGCAGGATACGCTCATATGGTTACACTCTTGCTGCTGATGGCCACCAGATAAGAAGAGGGGCCTATTCAATCACTGGTACATGACAATTTATAGAGCAGTTATCCAGTGTAGAGGATAAAAAATGTACCTGTGGCCGTAGAGCTGATGCTGGAGGCTTTAGCTTTTCTTTTCCTTGCACAGATAAGGTTCCTTACTGTCAATTTACACAGTTCCCAGCTGGAGAGGTGGCGAAGCAAATCTAATTCAAACTTTTCAAACCTCACAGACACACAGCAGTGCCCCAAAAGGCAATAAAGCCACTGGCCTCTGTCCTCTGGTGTACTTCCCATTGCCAGACTTTATAACCCCAGCTCTCGGTGTTGAGATTGAAACATGTGCTCACCAATGGATTCAAATAGAGTCAATAGGAGCCTCTTTCCCCTTGAGCAGGCAGCATGTGGATTTCCAATAGCAAAGCAGTGTGATTAGCATGCACATACTCGGATAGAATTCAATCCACCATATTTCTCACTTCATATGAAACTGAACCAGGATTAAATGTATAACAGGATGCTAATCCTTCTATTGTCAAAAAAACAAAACTAATGGTTCCTGAACCTTACATATGTACATTTTCTTTGAAGAGAATATTTTCACAGGCTTGTAAAAGCTGTGGTATTTATCAAGAATAAACACCCTGGTCGTTCTGTCAAAGATAATATGGAGCGAGAACGTAAAATGGGGTCCCCTGCTGTGGGCCTCCACCAGCTTTTACAATGATTGACCTCTGCAGGTTTTCAGTAGCCTGGAAACTCGGGAATGCCCTTGACACACTAGGTATGAGAAAAGAAAGAAAAACTAGCTGAAACCCGAGGGATCAGCGGGGGCAGCGAAGCAGGTTGTTCCATTTCCCCTTCGTTTAAAAACTACTGCCAAGCCCTGCGCAGGCTTGGACCCATGTGTCTGGCCAGGAACAATGGGAGCCAGCGAGAATTAATGAAACAATTATCGGCAAACCCTTGCAATTAACCAGCTCTCCAAATTTCTTCCCTGCATGAGTTCCTGAAGGGATATCAGTTTGGGAAGATATACATAGGTGCCATAATGGAACAACACAGGCTCTAATAGCCTCGGAGGGTCTCCAGGGCTCCAGGGCTCCTGGGATACGGAGACGAGCCTCCCTCTCCTTTTGTTGTTTCCCTTTCCGATCAAAACTGTTAAAAGTGATAATAGCTACGCATGCTTCCCAGCTGCTGCCCTGCACCAGAATTTCAATTAGCTGTGTGTTTTTAAATCTTTCATTATCATAGCTAAAGTGTGATCACTGGTCTACACCCGGCGCCACTCCTGACGATAACGTGGTGCTAATCACTGGGGAAAGCGCAAAGCCCTACTGTGCAAACACTCTGCTCCGTCACCTTTGATCAAGTGTGGGCGGATACACGAGAGGTAATGGCAGTAACATGAAACAGCAGGGGTTGCAGCAGGTTGCAGCATTTGGTAGTGTTTTGAATTACTCCTGATCCTGAAATGGGTTTTCGATGCAATGTGACACTGTGGTGTTGGATGTTTTGGGAAACTGTAAAGGGTAATTTCATGGTGAGTGTGGCTTGTTAGTTACAGTATACTGGTCAACGTGCCAACACAGTGTGCCACACTAGAAATCCACTCTGCCCTGAAGGCAAGACTCACTATCAACTCGGGTCAAAGCTGAGACCAGAATCTGACTTTTTAACATCAGTTTTACAATATTGAAAATAGTTCATTGATTTGTATTTATTGAATTTGAAATGATTTCGATCACACAACACACCTCAAAGCTACGGATGCAGCTCGCAAATAAGCATATGTTAGTCATATGTGGTTTGAGGAAATCAAATGCACATAAAATGATTTATCGACAACTCTCTAACAAGTCTAACAACTTACTCTTTACTTTGTTCAAAGCAGCTGTAGCGCAGAGCTCCGCCAAGGCTGAGCAATCCGCCACCTAGGTAAATGCTGTTCGCCAAAAACTTGCATTCCTGTCTCCATCTGACCTATATATCTTTAAAATGATATGGATTTGTGAAGATATGCCTCAAAATGTCAAGTTTTAAGATATGACACAAAATATCATATCTCGCACAAAGAAATGAATCTTGGATCCAGATACGAATCTGTCTATAACGTTTTGAGTATTCCTGCTAACAAACAAACAAACAAACAAACAGACAAACAAACAGACAAACAGACAAACAAACAGACAAACCGAACCGGTCACATAACCTCCTTGGCAGAGGTAGATGAACTAACATATGGACATTATGTTTCATGCCATGCGGTCAAACTGTTCAGGTGATTTATTCTCAGTTTTGCATTTCATATTCTCCAACGAATTTGAATTTGTCTGTTGCACTGCCAGGTTCATGGTTTTTGTGTACAAACACAAATGGAACGCAGGGTCTTGTGGTGCATTGGCGCACATTCGTCTGACGGCCCAGAATTATAGTAGGCAGACCGGATCCGGGCCGTGAGCAGGAGGAGAGAGAGCGAGAGCGAGAGGGCCCCCGGCAAGCTGCACTGGCTTTGTTTACAACAAAAAGCCATTGTTTGATGTGGTCGCGCAGCCGGCTCCAAAGCTCCTGCTCCCACAGGATGTGCTCTGGGTAAAATGCCAGACGGAGGCCACTGCTGGATGACTTCGACCTCGCCACACTGGGACTCTGAGCAAAGTCCTCCTGAGGCCTCTAGAGACTTTGAGAAATGTATGAAACAATGACTGTTTGATTCATTTTAGCTTTGTATCTACTCGGGGGGAGAAATGTTTGAGGGACACGGTTTGTTCGTGTATCAATGGTGTTCAGGTGTTTGGTTTTTTTCCCCACAGGGAAAAGTAAAAGTTCTAATTGCCAGTAGAGCATTAAATATTCAGATAAGTTATAAGTAGAACTATCATAATTTGAAAATTAAAATTCCTGCCTTCAAAACTTACTAAAGCGAATCGAGCAGTAGCAAAAAAATATACAGGTAATGGGCTCTGCCATTGTCATGCTTGTAATGTGACAATATTGGATTATTATTATTGATGATATATTAAAACGAAAGCACCATTTTAAATCATAGACAACCACAGTAGAGCTAATTCAAGTGTGGCTTGATCTGCTGTAAAGCGATGCATTGTGTTTCATAGGCTCATTACAGGCTTTTAAAACCGTCATCTAAAAAGTGACTTGTAACTACAGCTAACAAATAAACGTAGTATAAGTATAAAGTGCAAAACCTCAAGTACTGTACTTAAGAACAGAGCTTGAGTAAATGTACTTTGTTACAGATGCGTTAATGTGTGGAAAAACACATTTTTCAAATCGGCTGTGACATTTCATTACCACATATTTTCTATTCACGTTCCGCACTCCCCAGAAACACAGTTCATTTCTTTTTTATTTTCCACTAACTGGAAGATTTCTCTCTCAGTCACGCTCTGCCTGACGCTTCCTTTCTCTCCCAAATCACCAGCTCAACCCGAGCCACACGCCACCAGTTTACAGAGAGCCCTCATTGTGCTTATGATACAACTATTCAATCGAAACAAATGTGGGCCGTGTAACGGATGTGCCGTCAAAGGAGACTGCAAGCACACCCAAAGCATTATTAATCTTTCATCACACGCAGTGTCCTTAAAGGAGGGTCCGGATGAATGCCAGGCTCGAAATCGCCAAAGGAAACGCTGAGACAATTGCTCCAAAAAGACCAAAAATAAGATATGAACAAAATGCAATGTTATGCACAAAAAATAAGAAGTAAAGGGCTGAATAAATGTGCAGTATACACAGGTGAAGCATTTCACGTTAAAGCTCTTTATATGTCCTCCAGCTCTGCTTTGTGGATGTACATTTTGAAAGTAAATCCTTAAAGAGCCAATGTCTTGATGTCTGTGTATATTTTTATCAGTGAAGTGAAGTGGAGACCGGGCTTCAGTTGCATAAATAAGGAAGGAAAGGTAGGAAAGGGGAATCTCCTGATACGCCGATCAAGATCTGGCGTGGCACAAAAGCCACAGACTGTAACAGTAGTCGGTATATGGTGATAATCTTTGCCCAGGGCAAGACTGGGCAAGCACAGAAACATGTGTTGGTGAGCCGAGCTCAAATCCCCCTCTGACCTTGCCCCCTTTCCTGCAGCAGGATGAGATGAAAGGGAAGTGTTGATGCCTCTACTGCCCCCCAGAGGTGGTGGCGTCATGGGCAGGAAGGACAAGCGTCTTCGAGGCTGATCTTCAAATACATCACTAGTAGCCTGTATGTTACACTAACTCCGCTTTCGCTGAAGAGGCCTGAGTTATTAAAAACAGACCTCGACAGAACTAACATCACGATTTACGGAGAAAAAAAGGATCTGCACAGGAGGTTCAACATACTGTAAGTCTCAGCTATTTCATGCAGATCCATTCCTTTAATTTTTCATGTCAGCTGAAGCACAGGCCGAGCACTAAACCCCTGAAAAAAAAAAGAAAAGGCTACCTGCATAGTCCTTGAGGAATCCCAGGAAGCAGTCCTGAGTGGACTGTTAGGAAAAATGAAATATGTTCTCTGTCATTCCTCTTCAGATGTGATGTTTCTGGCAGAATTTGGGAAATGTAGCACCGGCGATGATAGCGGAAATAAAAAACCACTGACACAAAGACCGTCTAAGGAAGGCTGTCCTTTCTTTCTGTCTGTCTGTCTTCTTTTCTCACAACGCACACGTTTGTCAAGATAGTTTATGGCCAGCTGTTTCATCTTTTTAACATCAGTCATGGCTGGAATTAATAGACACTCAAACACATGCAGCTGGGAATTTTTTCAACTGCGGCATCAGGGATAGCGGTTGGTGTGGCCCGCATTGTTTCATCTCGCTGAGAACAAGGCAGCGGACCGACAGGGCGGTATGCAAACTCAATTGAATAATCCCATTATTCTGTATGAAAGCTGGTGACCTTGCATTTGCCTCGTATGGTTATTAAAGAAATATATTTTGTGGATGAAGCCAGCGCTGACATCTGATTGCCATTTCGTGTGGATGCTTTTGGAAGAAATTGGATTAATAAAAATGTGAGCGGCGTGTCAAGTCTGCATACAAACACGAGGGTTTCTGTTCCAAACTGTCGCATGTAAATGATTGATTTGCTCTTTGTTGACGAATTGTATGAGGATTGTTTTTTCCTTTCCTCCTCTTTTAATACTTCTTCCTGCACCATGATGAGTCAGGGCAAATCCATATACTGAATATAAATAAGGTTGCTCCTGCAGAGCTCTGTAGTGTCTATCTGCTCCCACTCTCACAGCGGCGGCAGACTCTTCACACCGTCGGAACAGAAATCTGGGAGCCTGAACTGTCAGTGACCTGAGCAGCGAGCAGCTCCCGCTGAATCCGCTCGGTATGTGTGTGTGTGTGTTGACATCAGACTTGTAAGCCTCACCGGGATCCTGTTTTACCCCACGCTGTCAGGACAGCTGGCTCTGAACTTGGCATGACAACACGTACCATCAACAAGCATCCCGCCTCATGATCAATACACTATCGGCTGCTGTGCAAAAAGGAGCGGCACGCTGCATGAGCAACCAGGCTTCAGTCAACACCAACTGCACAGCCATCCGCCCACCGCACCTCTCCACATTAGAGCTGATCACAGATCAAACATCTCGAACGCATTCAGTGATGAAACAGTCATCATAGCCAGAGATTTAGATAAATACACCTTATTAGCTACATCTGTTTAAAAAAATGATGAATTACAAAACCATTTCCAAAAACCATGAGATCGAACTATGTACGCAAATATAGGGCCTCAAAGCTAAAACATGTAATTCAGTTAACATGTATGACGGCGTAAACAAACCTGGAGATTATAAGAAGCAGTAGACCTTATGGCAGTTGAAGTGTATTAAATAATTAAATATGTCCTGTAACTCACAGCAGGTAGGTCAGTTTTTCTACTGATGGAAATTTCCTTAACAGTCTCAAACTCCTGCTCCTTCACCAGAGGGTTGGATATTGATTAATGATTTATGTAAATGTCTCTGCAAAGGTACGGAGCCAAGGGTGTTATGGGCAACCAAAGGCCCAGGTTCCAAAGACAAAAACTAATTTAAATGTGTAACATATACAAGTGCAACATATCCAACTAACACATGTATACATTTTCCTACCTAGTACTTTGAAGATTTTCTTCTTTGCTTTGCCTCCTCAATGTTCCCGGGTTACAGCACAGCTGTTGCATTAACATTGTCCCAGAAAAGCCTCAGTTGAGTGAAACTCCAGAAAGCAGGAGGATTGTTCATGCCCTGGTCGCCGCAGAGCTTCCAACATGGTTGCTGGGTGGTGGTTGGCTCTCTGCTTTTATCTGGGGTATTATGACGTGGATCACATTCTCCCAACATTCAAAAATATAAATGTTAATCTGTCTTTGTGTGCGTAGGCATAGTAGCGCAAGCAGAGTGTTGTTTTCCCCGGTCTGAGTGTGTGTGTGTGTGTGTGTTTGTGTGTGTGTGTGCACGCACGTATAACTTAACAATGCATGGACCAATTTCAGCTCACTTGGTGGTTGAATGAAAAACTTTTGGAGCAAATCGGTCAAAGGTCAAGGTCAACAAGAATATGGTCGGGATAAAAAAAAAAGATTTTCCAACATATGTCCACGAATAATAAGGTTAGAGTGATAATCTAAAGATTATATTGATAATACAATTAACTCTTGATATCATATGATAAGTGACGTCATGAAGTCAGAATATGACGCCGCTGCATATTAAAAAAATACTTTTTTCAAGGTATCTCCGGCTCGTAAAGGACTATAGACATAACCTACAGCTTATATAGATTTAAAAATTATTCATGATCATATATTAGGAATGATGTCAGAATGACATCACTATGAAGTCACAAAAATATGTCATATGGTGTATCAATGTATTAGACACACACTCAACACCTTAATAAGATTAACCAATCATTCTTCCTCATACGGGATAAATTATGAAATCATTATGTCACTATGTAATGGCATTATTACAATTTCAAAAGTTAAGTCTAATTGGTATATAAACTCTCTATATACTCCTCTGTATGCATTCATCTATAATTTTTTTTTGTATTTGGTGGTATTTACTTAAAGGTGTCTAATGCTCATATACTGCAGAAAGCATTAACACAACAATAACAAAATATTGATAATACACCACAATAAAATCTAAATCAAAACTACTAAAGTATAATATTTCCCCTCTATGTCGTTCTTTGAGTAATTTATTATAGCTAGTCTGTACAAATGTAGCCACGGGAGTCACAGAACTACAGCACAGGGCTCCTTTCAAGCTAATATGTGCATTATCCTGCATGGATGTATTTGACAGCTCCACTGCTTTTAAAACCTCCATTAGGCTAATTACATAGGACCACCTTTTAGCTGAAACTGAGGCCAACATTGAATATGACACAGGAATTTAAATCAGGTTTACAGCCTGGATCTTACGTCTCTGTGAAAACAGTAGGAGAGTCAGAAACTTTGAAAGGGGGAAAAAAAATCACTTTCATATGAAATTTGTCTGAAGTTAAGCATCACTTTGCAGTCAGAGTAAACCAATGTCAGGCAGCTGAGAAATACAACATAAAAAGGATTGATGATACACAAATCTCAGTGGAACTGCATCCATATCAAAGCCAATGATTATATGGCGAAAGCCTCGTTTGATTGCAACAGCAGGAGGAGATGAAAGAATAGTTTACAATGTGCCTACCTCCGTGTCTTTGAAAAAAGCACTGCATGTCTTGTATGAGGGAGACGGCTTACACCTTAAAGTTGTGTCAAAAAATGCGCGAGGAATCTTGGAGTCAAAAGGACGTTATAGCATCGGTCAGGTAGCAACACATCTGGTCTTAACTCCCACTGGGCTGATGGCGTTGGAAAAGAGTGTTGTTAACTGGTGGATAGTAAGGTAGGTAGACAGACAGATACATAGCTGGGCTGCGGTCCAATATTCGTTTTTTGCTTAAATTGCTGTCATCCGTGCACTGAGGTCCGGACATTATCCTGCTGTTGTTTCCTGACATTTTCCGGAGTTTTCCGTTCAATGGGAAAATGTCCTTATTTCCTTCCTTATAACTGACATAAACTGACCAAACCGATTTGAAGAATTTTATGATATTATCCCTCATGCCAAATAGAACCAAAAGCCTTTTTAAAATCAATGTCAACATGCAAAAATGTTACCTTCTTTTTTCAGTGAAGGTTATGACTAATTAGTGTGTAGCATGTAAACGTGGTCAGTATGATGAGTTGGTAAAAAAAAAAAAAGAATAAAGCTCATTTGTATTTTACTCGGGGCTTTGTGTTCCATGGGGAAGAATAGCTGCAGAAAAATAAATAAATTAAACATTCTTGAGATTCCTGCAAATAACTCGGCAATTATTAGGGTCTAATGTAGATGCTCTTACGTATTGGTGGGGGAATAAGCCCCCGGCTCCAGATCAAAGGAAAGCAACCTGACTGAAGAACAAGACCGAACAACTGAAGCAACTTAAGTCTCAGCTAAGCATCTCTGTCCTGATGACTTCAGGTCCACACACTTTGCGAGATTCCGGTTTAATTATGCCGTAATTTACTCATTGTTCCATTGCAATTAGGTAGTAGTGATAATTTTTCAATCAGGGGCTGTCAATTTTTTCTTGAATTTGTTGTTTCATAATTGAGATTGTTGGGTGAAATGTGCCCATTCCAATCATTACCATTTTGTGGGGCCAGGTTCCATTTCACCCAGAACTGATTTTGATCAGTGGGCTCCTCCATATTTTTGTCTAATTATCTTTGTTTGTATTCTAGAATTGTTTCAACATAATTTTGTCTCAGATGTGTGTTTCGTGGCCGACTGTGTGTTTGGTTGTACTGCCGTCTTACATTTTCAAATTTAACTTCATCATCAGGAGTGATATTGACAATTCATCCATTGTAATTTACAATACTTGGGTTCTGTCATTGTCTTCGGTGCACTTAATTTTATATAGACATTTGCAGGGGGCCGTGGTCCGACAGTGAATGCACTAATGAGGGAGGGGTCTATGTTGGCGATGGCGTAGACGACATCAGTAGTCCCGAGAGCTGAACATTATGTGAAACTCCCCAAAGAGTCCCCTTTCATCCTGCCGTGGAGCTACACTGTATACAGACCTTTGAAGCAGCAGAGATGCAGTGGCTCTTTCACCATTTTGTTCACAATGTGGTCATGATTTTGTCTGTGGCTTGTTGTAGGGACGAGGTATAGAGAGGACCAAAGATGTGGCTGTTTCCAGCTGGATCCATTATGTCAGACTCACATCCAGCTCTGGTAATTAAATGTCCCATCAATGGGACTTCACCCTGGGCCTGGTAATGTCAGAATTCTTTATAAAGAATTTCCAAGTAAGTTTTACTCATAATAGGGCGACTCACAGGGGGGATGTAGGTAGGTCTGGTCTACTTAAAAAAAAAAATCTAACTTATGTGTGACTGGCTGGCAGAGGCAACCGTTTGGGGAAGAATTTTTCTAGTTTTCACATACCAGTGCCCCCAAGCTCAAAACAGGAGGGAAAAAAATCAGAGTTCGCTGAGCAAAAATTAGACAGGCCTGCAAAGAGCCCTGACCTCCAGCCCATCCAGCACTTGTGGGATGAACTGAAACAGCAACTGCCAGACAGAACCATATTGTCCAACATCACCCACTGACACTCTTGAGGCAGAATGGAAGAGGCTCCGTAAGTTTGGTTGACGTGAGTCTAATCTCTGAAACTTCCTTATATACTGTTGGATCCTTGAACTATGACAACCGATCGTGTCGCATAAAAACCCATTTGACTCATTTCATGTGGTTTCTCTGCAGCATATCTTAAAAAAAAAAAACAATGCAGTGCTTCATAGTAAAACAAAAACAGCAGGTGTGGAGTCAGAAACGAGAGATGTGTGGTGAATTGTTTGGAACACTGCATGCCGTGAATTGAATAGCTTGTGCTAAACAATCTGGTAGAATACAATTTATTGATCCACCGCTAATAGACAGACAGAATAATCTCAGTATTAGAGCTAGATAACAGTCGCAAATCTGTCGGTGCTGGCGTAGAGAGGTTCTCACAGCAAACAAAGGGAAAGTTGTTGGTGTTCATTGGCCCAGCAGCTCTGCCGAGGCCTGAGGATAAGCCTTAAGCCAGAGCACAGCAGATAGCCAGGGGTGAGGTGAAAGCTTAGACAATACGGTGGTTGGGCTAGGAGGCAGGCATCCTGCTGCAGTGGCAGACTACACCAGATAATGTGTCACACAGCAGCATGTTGGTGTCGCAAACAACAAGACCCTTATTCACACTGTCAGGGGAAGCTTCACGGACAGAATGAGAGAGTACGGAGAGAAGAGTTTGAAGGCGGGAAGAGGAAAGCAGCGCGAGGAATGAAAATCTCTGGAGTGGGATCTTAAGAATAGGTTAGTAAAGGTGGGATGCTGCCGGCGGAGAGAATAGATGCAGATTTCTTTTTTGTCATTCTCTCTGTAGGAATTGGAAGGGCTGGCCGGATAATAAAATTGGTTCCAGGAGTGGTGAATGACGCAGGGAGGGACTAAAAAAAAAAGGACCCCAAGAAACCTGACAGTATATGCCGGGTGAAAGAAAAGGGGGGGAAAAAGGAAAACAAAATAAATGCAAGTTGACAGGCAAAGTGGGGGACAGTTAGGCTTAGTGTTATTACCATGACAAAGAGAAAAGAGCACAGTGTCTACTCCCTGCATGGAGGGTGAAGAGGTTTAAGGACAGAGCAGCAGGAGATGAGGAAGTGGCACACTGAGCGTGGGTGTGTGTGTGTGTGTGTGTGTGTGTGTGTGAGTCTCTGTGCGCTTGTAGTAGCCTGCGGGTGTGCGCGTGTGAATCTGTGCGCTCCCTGTCGCACCCCGTCTCCCTCCGTCATGTGTATGTATGTAATCATACCTCTTGCAAGGCGTAGCACTTTGTCTGCTCTGATATTAATACTCTGCAACTAGAACATAACTAGGGAGGCTCGCGGAGGAATTTCACCACTTCTAACGACAGAAATGATTATGTATGTTTGTTATATGCTCACACAGGGCCCGAAGTGGTGCTACAGATTGAATCAGCTGCAATAGAGACAACTATCAAAGACTGATAACTCCTAAGGGGCCCTTCAGGCATGTAGGAGACTGATTACTCCTCTGCAGGGCAAGAAGTGACATCATCCCGTTCGTAGGAGGGCTGGCAGAGTGCACGCTTCATTTACCATCTTCATATGCATCACACACAACTCAGAGCATAAGCTCGGATCGTGGCTCGTGTTTCTTAAAACAGTCGGCTGTGCAGCTCTACATCAGCCGGCCACGCCAAACGGAAGTAGACAGGGTTAATCTCTCCTCTTGGTAATGCCCAGAGGTTTGGGCAGAGATGCAACTTTTCAGCCTGCGAGCAATCCTCCCTGCCACATATAATGACACAGCCAGCCGAAGCCCCCCTCTGTTACACTCTCTCAGTTTTATATTAATCATTAATAAACAGCAAAGAGAGTAATTGGACGAATCTGCCTCAGAGTGCAGTCAGGGAAGAGTTTCACACCGAGATTAGATTTGCAGCATATATATAACGTTACTGTTGTCGACTGCTACAGGCATAACTTACAAAACAGCGACGGGATTCAACCGCTGTTGTATTTTTCAGGGTTTTGAACTTGAAGTAAACTATTTGAACATGATGTGAGCCATTTTCCAAATTAAGTTAAAAGAATCATTCCACAATTAAGGTTAAAAAAAAGGATAGGCACAACTGGAAAAGTGGTTAAAAGTTTCTGTTCTGTTGAACATTATTTTATACAAAGCTTTGAATGAATCATGGTTGCAGTTCACCAAAATGCATTAGAGGCTTATCAGAAAAGTCAAAAATAACCCATGACCCCATTACTCAGAAGTACACGGACACCATGCTTCTGTCTTCGTGGCATTATCTTTATTTTCGAGTGCACGTCTCTGGTTTCTTGTCGAGCACCGCAACAGAAACGAGTCTTGGGCGTTACTGTATCAACTTTGACATTTTGTAGGTACAGTATTTGTCATTCAATATCTGTTTTCTCATAGTCTCAACTTCCGAGTAGTTGTGGCTAACTAGTCACTGTAAGAAAGGTTTATACACACGTCCAATCGCTGCTCTGGTTACATGACTCCTCTAATTATGCTTTGGCAAAACTAGGAATGTGCTGATGAAAATGGGAAATGCCATGTGAGAAAATGATCAAACGTGTGAAGCCAAAAACAATATCAACAATGGAGGAGTTGAAAAACACAGTGAGCTAGTAAATAAAAGCAATACTTCAATTCATAATATTGATTCATTTTATCAACTTTTCAATGAAAATGAAAAAAAATGAAGCTACATTCGGTTTGGAAAAAACCTTTTACTACATTTTGTTTCAGTTTTGGGGCTAAATAGAATCTCTTTTGTCGAATTCATAAATATATATTTGACTCAATATCAGCAGAGTGGTCACTTGTACAGACCCTCTCCTTGGTTTATCTATTATGTTAACTAATGTGGCGCATTCTGGATGGCTCGCTTGTCCCCATCTAACAGTGCTCCGCAGACTCGCATTAAAATATTATTAGGTTTTTAAAATCAAAATTGCACGGTTGTCACCAGCTGTGCCACACAGACGGGTAATTCATTTTGTCAATTTCTGGACCAAATTATCTGATTAGGCATTACGTGTTGTTGTCCGACTCTGTTGTGTGCGCTGCAGAATTAGACTCACCAATATGTGGTGTTTTCTATCACTGGCACCGATTTTTTTCTGCGGATATCTTCCACTTGTATGGATTTTCTTGCCCCTGGCAATTAGCAGAAGCAGGAGGTCATTCCACGCCATATTGCCCCAGACACGCAGGTTAGGTTCTCCTAAACTCTTGTTTAGAGTAGAAATCCACAGTGAGTGATCTGCAAAGGGTAAAAAAAAAAAGAACAGCAGCATGTTTTACAAAAACATACTTATATTTCTTCAGATTGACCAATCAATATGAATTTCACTGTTTACAATAAACTGGGTCCCTGGGGCTGTTTCTGCACTGATTATACAGTAAACATTAAGAGTTACACGACGCCCATTATAGGAATTATGTTGCTGTGAATAAGACAGGTGGTGACAACATGCAGTGATATGGATTTTTACATTGGGGTCTGCACTCACAGCGGTTAGCAGACCACCACAGTTATTTTAAGATACCTGACACTAATATCAGTCAATTGGACCGTGTTGTTGTGTTGTGCTGATCCTGTTTCAGCTCCCGGTGGCCAAGGTGAACTCCCTGACCTGCTAAACTACGATAAATGGCACAGAGCACATTGCATGCGAGTATCCAAGCACAGCTTACACACACTGACAGTTGTACTTCTCAGTCCCATAATGTTTGTCCAAACACAGGATGATGGGAAGGAGAAACTAGAGGCGTTGTGTCATTTTCAGCATGACATGCAACGCAGCGGTAACGTGGTGTGAATTATACAGCAGCAAGACATATGAGATGATAAGCAGGGCAGGAACTATGGTGCAGAGTCTTATGGGCTACCTGAATATAAGTGTTCAAGACAGTCAGTCACAGTTATTGTGTTTTTGTTAGCACAGTTACAAACTCCAACTAATTATTAACTCCCTGGATTTTGATTGTGTTAATCATGAAGAAATGATTGACACATCTTTTCACTCTGAAGTAGAAGAAAAAAGCATTTGTCAGATTTTTGCAGATAGGACACTGTGTGATGAAGTTAGGAAGTCAAGGCTTTGTTCAAATCAACAACAAAATATATTCAGTATATCAACTCCTTCATGGATCATCAACGAGGATATTACAAATTATGGAGTGTGGTTATTTATAATAAATATAACATTTCTATTTACAGTAGGTGTTTAGATGTGGATGATAAGGCAATTTTAGTATGAAAAACAAAATCATTGTTAATGCAACCTAAAACACCAAGGAAAGACAACTGCTGTATATCCAAACTCTCATGTGATATGACAAAATGTTTGTCTTCAGAATGATGTCACAAAATTCAGCAAACATCAGCAGTCTCTAAAATGACTGTACTGTATAATATAGTTTTAATAAAACATTTAACATTATAACCCTCATGACAGTAGGGTTATTATGCTCAAGTTTCTTTTTTATCAAAAAAATTAAACAATATATTGTATTATTATTACCTATTTTAATTTTTTCCCTCTCTTAGTGAAGTGAACAGTGTTTCACTATTCTAATCAGCAGATTTATTAAATTAAACTACTACTGCTATTAATACCATGACTAATAAAACAGTGTGGAAGAAGTCAGTAAGAGGAGCTTTGAGTATTTAACTGTTTCACCCGTGATGGAACAAAGGTTATTTTTATTTATAATATAAATGTTAACTATAGGGCACAGAGGGGAAAGACAGAAGAAGAAGAAAAAATAACTGTCTTCTCAACTCTTTCTTTGTGCCTTATGTCTCATTAAGCGAAAGTTAACCTTCATCTTTGGCTAAAAAAGGAGGTTGTGACAGAAATCTGCAGCATCACTCATTATTGAGGAGAGAACTAGATTTTTAAAGCAGCGAGAAAATTTCAAAACGTAAAACATTACAGAGGGAAAAAAAAGTCTGGCATTCTTGTGAGTTTCGTGTCAATTTGTATTAGCCGTGCTCTGTTCCTAGCTTTGAACACAGGCAGAGAAGCAGCTTCTAACCCTGAGTGACAGGGAGCCATCGCCTTTACTAAAAAAAAAAAAAAAAGTATAAAATCTCAGATCTCACTTGTGAAAGCTTCCCTAAATTTAGGTCCAGCGGCCATCCGTCACCCCATAATCAATTTGAAATAGTCAGGCACGTCCAGCCCTCTGACCAGCACCTGAATGGTAAACGTTTCTTGCTGCAGTTTGATTCAAATGCAATTTGAGACGGGCTGAGAATAAGATTTCACCTGCTTTGCCAACTTTTTATATCACCTTTCACCCACATGACAACAGTGACTGCATCAGTAGCAGCAATGGTCATGTTTCTAAAACACACATTAATACTTAACACACACTTGGTGAGTTAGGTTTTTTACACAATTGTAGCAGTCTTAAATTGAATCAGGATACATTTTTATTTCCTGTCTCGAGAAGAAAAAGCACAGTGCCCCCCCCCCATGCCACTTTTCTCTGTATTGTCCCCAATGAATTGTATTTCCATGGAGTCCAAGGTTTCTCATGTTTTAATTCTTCGACATTGTGCCAACTGCAGGAATTACAGAAAGGGAAAAAGTAAAGCAACGCACACATGGTGGGGCCTTTGGTTTACACGGCAAAAGAGTGACAGGTTTTCATACAATCCGACTTGTCACAGAAGCATAAACTGCTGGTGCAAAGAGAGAACATAAGAAAAATGAACTTGCGTCCTTTATTTACAGTGTAATCCACTTTATCAAGGCTTGCCCTTGACTAGAATATACATCGATATATTTAATTTCTCTTTGACTGCTCTTTGTATAGAGTGCATACGTCACACAAAATTCCTTGGGGATGAATATAGTTTTGTTGTGTTAAAAAAAAAAAAAAAAAGGATCCCGTGGCAGCTTTCTTTGTTTTATTAATTCATCCTTGACCCTTCAGCAACTCCCCCCCTTCATTTTCAAACATGTATGCACATTGAAACTTGAGCCCTCTCCTCACTGCTCTCTCATTACTTCAGTGTTTTTTGTTCATCAAGTCGAGAATACCTCCATGAATAAGAATCATATGAGGCAATGTCAGAGGAAAAATACAAAATTTCTACCATTGGGTGTTAAAAAATACCAATCAAGTGGTACAAAAAAAAGTACAAAATATTCAAGTTTGATGTGTTTTCCATCTAAATTTTATATAATGGACAAATTATGACTCGAACAATGATTTTTATTATTGATTCATGTGTTGATTATTTCATGTGTTTAATCAATTAATCTTTTGTTCTATAAAGAGGAGGGAATCTGGGATATGGGAGAAGCTGGAACCAGAACAGGCAGACGAGACTCGAAAACGATTAATCGATGATGAGAAAAAGGTTGCCTATTAACTCCCAATTGATCAACTGATCATTGCAGCTCTAAATTAAATAATTTAGAAATTGTGAATTGATGCATATTGGATATCCATTAAAAGTCTGTCCGGTAAGATCGGCAACGTTTTGCGATACCGGCGACAGGATGTCAAACCCGAGATGCTGCTTGACGGATATTCTCTATTTCTACTGGTATTATACAAATTAGATACACCGCAGGCTTTTTTTCTATGGAAATCTGCATGTTGTAACTTTTGAAAACGGCACAAATGCTCCATCTTCCCTCGTTATCCTTCTTGCTGAAGATTTTTAGTACAGTCTGAGCAAAGCGTCGGCACTCACACGCGGCATTGACGATATTCAGAGCCGCTGTGGCTGTAATGTTCATTGACTAATGGAGGTTTTCTTATAATCCACTGAAGAAGACGAGCTTGTATAAAACTGGCTCTGTAAACCTTTTTTTATTTCATCTCAACTGAAATCCAAGGATACTCATCTTTTCAAGAGGTATTTTGAGTCTTATATTGACTTCCATGTCATCTGCTTGTCGTAAATCTACGAGGGATAGTTTTTGATTTAAAGGAGGAGAAGCGGTTAATGAAAGGAACAGATATCTCATTATTGTGTGGCTCTGTATTTAGCTGGAGATAAATCCAGCAGGGTTTTGTGCGCAGGCTAATAACTGTTATGAGTCCCAATAATACCCAAACATCTGATATGACTTAGGAAGCTGATAGAGGCTTGGCAAGAGGGATCTCACACAAATGTTGGAACCCTTTTTTGTTGGAGTCATCCTGCTACAAAATCCAATCAGACATTCATAATCACCTTTCCCTCATTTTGTTTATTTATGTCTTATTAATGTTTGTGCATAGCACAAATGTCTGCAGGCAGTGATTTACCAAATGTAAATAAGGGGAGAGAGTAAGAGAGTTATTTCCACTGGTCTGCCAACGTCTTCATCAATCAAACTTTTATTACCTGGATTTGATAATAGGGCGAATGTGGGAATAGTTTCCTTTTGTGGCTTATTTCCATTACATTTGGCAACCCAAATAAACATGTGTTCCTCCATGTTTGCTAGTTACTTCAATGGCGAAATTTGGACCAAGTTAACCTTGAGAATAACATATTTTTTGCTGGAAAGTACTCAAAAGGCTTCAAGTAAATTCTTTGCACATGGTGAACAAACAACTGAACAAAGTCGTCTCTGATGACAAACATTTCTGAGATACCTTTTCACATTCATTGTCTATTCATTAAATTTCTTTTTTTTATTTTTAAAATTCCGGTTGCTTTAGGAGCTTCTGTCAAAAGTTTAGGCGTCAACACTTACTCTGTGGCATTATTGTAAAAGAATATTGGTGGTAAAGGTGGTAAAAAAAGAATTATTCAATTTCTGTGACAGCAACTTTCAGGATCTATAATATATAGTATTTATAGTTGTCAGTAATTTGTTGTACACTTCAAACTGCCAATGCCCCTGTGCTCTTTCAGTGTGCATCCTATTTAATTAAGATCACATATGCCACTAACACAACCTTGAAAAACCAATCGAAATGTTCCTCCTTTGTCTTGTGACTCTTTGAATTCATTGTAAACAACCCCCTCATGAGCCACAGGTATTCAGCAACAGGGCACACATTGTCCTAGTGGGAGGTTGCACACACATTATCAGCCCTAATCCTCTTATTTCCTTTCTCCTTTAAAAAATTTGTCTTCGCTCTCGACCCCATCAGAGGAGGCAGTATTTCTATACTACACGCCGTCTGGCAGCTGCTGCAAGCTCGCACTTCATTTTGCGGAGGCACCGTCAACCTCAAGGTCCAGAGAAACACAAATAACACATGACGCAGAAAATAAAAGAATATGCTTTTCCATGTGCTGCTCATCTGTATAGGCTGAAACACACCCCGAAAAAAGAAGATCTGGCTGACGGAGAATGCTTTGAAGGTTTTAGTCATACCCCAATGTGCTGGTTTTCCTCTCATGCACCTCGTCAAGGTTTCTCCCTCGTGCGTATGGATCGTGGATGCTGGGAGAGGATCTGGTACAAAGAGAATTGCAGATCAACCTCAGCTCGACAGTAGATGAAGCACGAAGCCAGGCACAAAGAGCCTAAACAGCGTTGCCTGCACCTCAACATAAGTACAAAGCAAATTTAATTTAGCATGCAATGTGCAGAGAGGAAATAATGATCGTACAAAATCTATTTGTAAATGTAAATGTAAAAAAACACAATACTTCGCTGTTTCATAACTAGGGCATATCCTAGCTGCTTGTAATAGTCGGGAAATGCTATGAGAATATAATTAGGCGTATTACAACATTCATGAAAATGAATCTACAGTGAATGTGAGGGGCACGTGGCTGTGGTTTGCAGGAGAAAGCCGGCTTTGCAGAAATAAGCGACACAGAGGATGTTGCTGTGATGTCCTTTCCAGGCACGACGGCTCCAGTATCTCATAAAGAGACACCCCTCCTTCGCTTTCCATGCATTGGACATCCCACAAGCCTCCAGTCAACAATGGTTTCCAGGGCAAAAAAAAAAAAAGCATCTCATTAATGGCTGAGACTGAGGGAAACTAGCAGGGATCGAGCAAGAGAGCGGGTCGACCACAAACAAGCCAATAACAGCACAATAAGGCATTCAGATACAGGAACCGCATGGCGTTGGAGACAAGCTTAAAATGTCTGGGGGTTTTTTTCATTTTCCAAACACAGCTGTGTCAGTTTCTGTGACCAAGGTGACTTTTTGAAGGCAAGAAGCCACGTCATGATTGTTTACACAGTGAGAAACATGGACTGGCCTGAAAATTACAATTAAAGCTAAAATGCTGTAATAGGACTCAAATTGCTCCATGCCTGTGTGTATAGATATGATTAGGCCATTAGTTTGGTTTCTCCAGTCAGGTGCAGGCTGAGTTAACGCTGAGCAGATGTTACTGTCAGACACATGTGCAAAGTCTTTTTGAATGAAACAGGCAATTTAACAGCCAGAATTCAGATATCATGTCGAACATTTTCAAATTCCCGGAATTACCGTTGTATTCTTGGAAGTTAAACTGTCACTGACAATACAAGGCAGTTAATACACACATACACCTATTTCCAAATACATTTTCATTTACTTGGTAAACTTTGACAATTAATTTTAAAAAAGTATGTATTTTAGTGGAAAATACTGTTCATTACAAATTTGAGATACTTTATACCGCATCTTTATTCTAAGGGAGAAATACATTTACTCCACTAAATTTATTCAACAGCTTTTGTTACAAGTTACCAGCCTCAGACGATGTAAACAAAATATAATTAGAAAATAGATGATGATGCATTATTATGGATTAAGCTACCCATGAGTATATAGTAGTTGAAACCAGCCTCACCCTTAGAAACAAATTAATGCATAAATAAATAGAATCCAGTTATATAATGTATCTGACATCAGTCATTCTGTTTAATTAGTACTTTGACTTGTTGTACTTTTGTTGTTGCAATTTATCTGCATAGTAAAAAAATTTAAATGTAGGACTACAGTGAAAAAGACACACTGCGCACACGCACACACACACACAAGATTATGCAACTGCCAATACAACTCACAAATTACAGTGCGTAGAAAACAATGTCACATTTTGCTCCCCGTCTTTAAGGGGAAAAAATAACTCCATCTGTATTTGCCTTGGAAACTTTTTTGTTTTTTTAAACCACACGGTTTAGTGGCAGACAGTTATAAAAAAATAACTCTAAAAAGAAGATTTAAATATGCAAGAGGATATGAATAGAATAATGAAAACTCATACAACCGTCATACGTCTATATGATTTGAAAAAGCTACAGCAAAAAAACAAATGCGCGCAGCTGCATTTCACAGCACAGAACGCCTCAGCCTTGACTGAGCCTTTGCTGGTCTTCAGCAATGGGAGTCTGATGTGGCGCAAGCCGGATGTATACTTAATAAAATACCCACTGTGCGAGAGAACTATAGGCGAGAGCGGTATTTCTGTTAACCACTATTTACACCCTCTGTGCACAAAAGAAACCCAGGTGCAATATGTGTAAAAACTACTGCTACTACTTATAAAAAAATGACCAATTGTTTTTGTCTTCTCCGAGTTCCAGATATGCAGCCATCAATAAAATCAATTCCCTCTCTATCCTGCTCACATAAAAAGTTTTGAATCAAATCTGCAAAACTTCAATGACTTTTTTTCCCTCCCCATTCAGATGCTTTGCTTTTCCTCTCGCCTCCATTTTCTGATATCCTCTGCATGTCAGTTGTTCCTCTCTATTCTTCTCACTTTTCCTTTCTTTCTGCCCCCTCCTGACGACGCTCCAAATCAGTAAACTCCGGGGGAAAAATATAGAGAAGAATCTGTGGATTTGCATTGCCTCTTTTCCCATTCTCCTAAGCAAATATAAGAAAAACTGAGGAAGAAGAAGAGGATACCTATAGTGCACTGAAGACATTACCAGGGAAATGAAGGACCCATTTCACAGACATGGATTAAACTAATCCTGGTCTAATACATTGAAAAGGAGAACTTGGGCTGTCTGTGAAACCAATCCTTAAATCTCATTGAATTTAAAATGTCTGATGTTTCTGCTTTAGACTCTGCTGTATCACACCATATGGGAGACCTATCAGTGTAAATGCTTTATAAATAGCACAGAGAAGAGTCGTGCAAGTTTCCATGTTGATTTTCATAAAATGTTTATGAATCGTCCGAAGAGCTAGAAATGCACGTTAAACAATAAAAGCTCTTGAAATGACTGCACATGTGGTTTATACTTTCAACAAAATTCAATCGGCGAACGTTCTCCCAGTCTGGTTTCTTTCCTTCTTTTCATTTGCTTAATGTATTAATCTATTCTCTTTTATCCATTTCAGTATATATCAGGCCATTGCTGTATATCCGCGGTGACAGCCTTATACAGTTAAGTGTCACCACAGTGTGTTTTTCTGGCACACGGCAGAAAATTGATCGTTAAATCTTGATGTTTCTGTCCAATACATTTTCTTTTACATTTAACTGACACTTCTACACTGAGGGAATTACAAATGGGCTGGCTGAGGAATCGAGAAATCTCCAATCGCCGTCTCTGCTTTTACACTGCAAATGCTTCAAGGCTTCTCACAATGGCGAATGTTACAATTGTGTTAATCATTCATGATTACATGATCTCAAGTGCATTTTGCGCCATAAACTCAGCTGACTGTGTGCATGTAGCTAATGTCGAGTCTGGCACTGTGTAAAATATTTAGGTGCACAAGCCCATTTTAAACAGTAGGACCTTTACACCAGATACTGCAGTAAATATCACAGCAGAAAAATGATCAATGATGACCGCTTTGCTGGATATGAAAAATATTTGCATTGCTGCCATTGGATCGAGCCAAGCCAGCGATTTTGAGCTCATCTGTCCTTGACTCGAGTGCTGCCTTTATGCTACATGTCTGGGATTCTTTGATGTGAGAACATTGCCCCCTGCTGATTCCATTTTGTACACTATCATAAGTCTCCACGAGCTGACTGACAGAAGACACTCAAATGCTGCCGAACGATCACTCTTAGCTCTTTGTTTTTTGGTTGTTCTCTCTACTCTCATGTCACTCACAAGTTATTTCCCTACGAGTTCCATCCCTTGCAGCAAAACTGTCATTTCCTGGATAGGTTGTTGATATATGTTTGGACTTCACAAGCCAAAGTGGGTGGAAATAAAAATCACACAGAATAAAGTTTCAGTAGCCTAAATAATTCACACATCCCAAATAAATATTCATTACATACCGTAAACATGGTAATTGGTTCAGATCATCCGAGCAACACTTATTCTCACTGCAGTTTTAACGCCAATGAAAAGGTTCAGATCTCATATAATTCTCTATGGTGTTTAATATTAATGATTAAATAAACAAAAACACTATCAAAGTTTAAGTTATAGGGGGAAAAAACACCCTTAATGTAATTTATTTAGTTTAACACTTGAAATCCCACTTTAGTCTAATCACCAACAGTCATGGGATTTGAGGCAAATGTTGTTGAATCCCCATTTGTTAATGAAAGAACATGACATTGCCTTTTCCAGCTGAGCTCCTGAATTATTGTTTTCATGTCTGTCTGTTTCCATAGGCGAACAACTAGTAATTATTTGCATTACAGATTGAACAAGTATTTTCTTGGTTAATAAATGTTTTGTGTATAAAAATTATAATTTCACACAGCCTCAAATTATATATTTAAGTTGCTTGTTTTATTTGCACAAGATATTGCCCAGAAAAAGTCTTGAATAAAGTATTATCAAAAGAATTGGTGATTAATTTCCCATTGATAAAATAATTGATTAATCTACTTATGGTTGCCACTTTAGTTTTTTCATGATGATCAAAGCAAAATGTTGATCAAGGAGTTTCTGAGTTGATTTACAGCAATTTGTACTTGTTTATGTCATTCGCTCTTTCTGTCACCATATCTCCGATGCTACTGTTCATGGATCTAGCTAGATGGCCCATCTTAATATGTATATATATATATATATGTCTATATAGATATAGGGATATTATCTATATAGAAAGAGATAGAGAAATAAAGAAAGAGAGATTGATTGATAGATAGATGTACTTTTGATCCCAAACTGGGAAATCCCAGAGCAGAAAAAAAACATTTTCTTTTTGGTAGACACCTTGTTTGTTCACATGGGACCCCATTTGTCATAGTAAAATTGACTTTTAAGGACTGCAAGCTGGGGAAAATGAATAAAGAACACTGTGTTTTACTGTAAATGATGTGTTTCCTTATAAGGCACCAGACAACAGCTGCCAGAGATAAAGTTCATGAGCTCAAGTACGTGTCACAGCTCAACATACCATGTGGATCCCGTTTCATCTGTCAGCCAGGAAAGTATATATTTCATGACGAAATTCTCATGTCTGCTACTTGAGTCATCCAACATGATGGTTGCAAGATGGTAAGATTACCTGGTGAGAGAAATTGCTATTCTCGCTGTGGCTCTGCTCCCCACTGATGGCAATGTGTATTCACACCGTGTCTGCCGTGTTACAAGAAAGCCTTCAATTAGCAGTCGATTCTACTCGGTATTTCCATCATGCCAACACTATTTACATTAGCTGTCAGCACCCAAGGCAGCTCCCTGGCCGACAGTTGCGGGAATCACTCCTGGTGTGAATATGAGTAACCCTGCTGTGAACAAAGAGCAAAAACAAGTGTTTTGTAGTAATCAGAGTCATGGGCTTCCCATGCCTGACGCTCCCTACCTAGTGGAAGTAGATGTGAGGAGCCATAAGTTGAAGTGTCATCCTTTCAGTCTTAACCCCGGATGAAAAACCGGGACTCCAGCGGGGAGATGAAACACCTCCAATGCTTTGATTTGCAGCTTTATGCTGGCGGGGGTTTGCGCAGGCCCTCAGCGTGATGCATGTCCCCTCACCAGGTGTTCCAAGTGGAGCCGAGCCACTGATTGAATTTTGCTCTGTAACCTACGTGACACTGTTGGATCCACAACAAAAGCATTCAAAACAATGCAGTCACCGCTTCCCATTCTAATGCGTTTAAATAACGTGGCCGGCACGCCATGTCTGTGGAAGCTATGATAATATTAGTTTTGTATTTGTGCGGGTGGCGCCATGCAATTATTGTGAACTGACAAGCATTGCCATGAGAAATTATTTAAATAATATTTAGGATAATAAAGCATCAGCACTCGGCCTCATATCTTGCAACTCAATAACCAAACTCATACTGAGAAGCTGAGGAGCATCTCAATTCCTTGGTGTGTTTGAAAATGGGCCCAGTGTGGGGATTTTCATTCAATGTCATTATTATTAGTATTGTACTGTGGTACTGTAGTAGGACGGAGCCGGGCACATAAAAGAACATATTTTCAAACCCAAAGAGCAGGCCAGTGGGAGTCCCTTTTCAATGAAAAAGAGCGAAAGGCCAGACCGCAGCGACCCCACTTCTACTAAGCTCATGTGTCTTGCTGGGACAGCCCAATAGCCCGCCAGGTCAGCTGGATCCCTGGAGGACCCCCTGCTGGAAATGATAAACTGAAACATGACATTTTATTCTGTTTCACCAAATTGTGGTGCAATTGGGAAAATGTCATGAAAAGCTCCAAAACAAAGGCAAAAATAAATCAAATATGACGCACATACAGTGTTTATTCAGTGATAGTTGTTTTTTTTTTTTCCAACATTCGAATTTTGACTGGTGTTGATTTAATGTTGAATTTGAAAAACCTTTTTGAAACTTTTGAATGTTGAATGAACAACTTCATCAATTGTCAGGATGATAGTTCCTGATGGGTTCATGATGAAGAGACCATAGATCAACAAACAATACCACTTTTCATTGGGTGAACAAAAACTTCCGTTCAAAAACATTCAGTGTCCCAAACTGAACGATAAAGGATCTCTGATTCGAGGGTAAACGCAGGAGGATCCGACAGCTGTCACTCACCTCCACCATCCAGGATGTACAGGAGCCTCAGTGACATGTCCTGCTTTGCTGAGACACCGTGTTGTCGTGATGAGGACTGTCCACCGGGACAAACACACGGGATGGTGTCGCTGTTGCAACCGACGCACTGCAAGACGGTGGTTGTCCACCACCACGTCGGTTTGACGTCCATATTCAAAGTGGCGACCCCCCCCCGGACGTCAACCATTGGTTTGTGAACTGCCGACTTGTATCCTCTAGTTTCGCATTTTAGCCGGCGCCATCTTGTTTTTTGTTTGTTTTTGTTTTTAGAACCAGAAGTAACCACGAGTCGCCCCCTGCTGGTCATTCGAGAAAATACAGGTTTTTAAGGCACGCGTTTTTATTTTCTGACATGAAATAGATGTATTGTCTGAACACCCTGCTGTGCTGAATGCAACAAAGCACAGTTTCCTATCAGTGAATTTTACAGTGATTTTTCTAATTCGTTACATAAGTACATAAACTCAAGAATTCCTGGGTGAACGTCCTTTTGTAACTTGCATGTGTAGATAAATTGATAACATGCCTTTTGTGTGGTGATAGCAGCTCACAGTTCATAAAGGGAGGTGTGACTCTGACGGATTGACAAGACTTGACTACAGAAGCACTGGCTTCAGAGTTTTCAGTGTTTACCCCTAGAAATGATAAAAGGTCCTATCTGTGCAGAGTTTGCATGTTCTCCATGTGTCTGTGTGGGTTTTCTCTGGCTTCCTCCCACAGTCCAGAGACATGTAGCTCAGGTTATGTGGAGACTGTAAATTAGAGCTGGTTTATTTGATCCTCTACGACAGTAAACTAAATATCTTTGGTGTGTGGACAAAGGAAAACATCATCTCAGGGTTTGGGAAACACGATAGACATTTTTCACCATTTTGTGACATTTTATGGACCAAACAACTAATCGATTAATAGGGGGAGGAAATCGACAGATTAATCGATTATGAAAATAATCGTTGGTTGCAGCCCTACTGTAAATTGCTCGTAAGTGCAAGTATGATTATAAATGGGTCAAAGGGAGAGGATCAAAGGGATAAGCGCTAGAGATGTTGGATGAAAGGAATAATATAAGAACTATTTTAATCTTAAACACGTCGAGGGGGTGTTGTTTATTTGTCGCTGTCCCAAACAGAGGAAGTTGGAGTTGTTCCCTGCACCAATCAGCTGTGAGGTTACTCGGGACGCCCTGCCCGAATAACACAGGCAGCTGCACGCATCGCAGGAGACACGGCGCCGCATATTTAGATTTTGTATTATAATTCATGAGAGGTTTTACTTAAATCTATTCGAAGACTTTAATATGCTGGATTTCCCAAAAATGAGCGACGTCGCGCCGTCTCGCTGAGACGATGTGACAGCACAGTGACGTCAAACAGCCACGGTTAGCTACTGTTAGCAAGGTGCTAGCTGGGTTAGCTAACGTGTGTGATTAGCCGGCAGCTGGTCGTTAGACGTTGTTTGAGAGAAGCTTTGTTGGATGAATGACGTACTGTCGATGAGCTGCTGAACATCTGTGTGTGTGTTGGGTGTCAGTACACAAAGCCACCAAACCGGCGGAGTCCGATGTGTTTGTATCCGTTAGCGCCGTTGCGTGGTTGAAATTCAAGCTAGCAGGCGAATGTTGAGTTAGCTTAGCTGCTACATAAGCGACAACATCCACCAAACTGGACAAAACGTTGGATCTAGTCGGCTATAAGTCGGGCTCGGCGGGTTCGCTGACCCCCCAGAAGAAGATGAAGAAGAGGAAGGAGCTGAACGCGTTGATCGGACTCGGGGACAGCAAAAGAAAGAAGACCAAAAAGGGGTCAGGTCACCGACTGCTCCGGACCGAGCCGCCGGACTCGGAGTCCGAGTCGAGCTCGGACGACGACGAGTTCAACAACATGAACAGCGAAGCCAACTTTGGAAAGTGAGTGATCGGGTTGATAACACTTTGTTGTGGGATGAGATGCAGTATGCCGTGGTGTCACTGTCCCAATGTCATTATCAGTATTTTACATGTAGTAAAAGTAAATCGAAGTTGTGATGATAAGCCCGGAAATCTATTACAAAAAAAAGACATCTTCAATCAATTTATGATTTTCATATTTATCTTTTTTCAAGCACAAATGTCAAACGTGACAAAGTCTCTGGTACTTGTCTGTGTCATACCTGTATGTAAACATGATAGCAAACTGAATATGATTGTGTTCTGGATGTGAGTGAAGTATATTGCATCGGGTTGTGGGAAGTTTTAATGGGCATTTCATAGACGGAACATTTCATTTGTTTAGTGATGAATTAATCGGCACTATAATCGTCTATGAGCCCAATAACAATAACAGGTTTTGGTTGTTCAAAAGCAAAACAACTCTCCACTCCCTCAGTTTAGCAATGTGCGAACAATGCACCTGGCTACACATCATTATAAGACCAGCACACCCATGGGCGCTCAGATGGACTCAAATGCTATCAGGGCATTGTAAAACAGAAGAGGACACATCTCGCACTTTAAGAAGATGATGGCCAGGCATTGTTTTCTGAAGCTTTATGTGTGCCAGTAGCCCATATTTTAAAAGCATCATTATTTATCAGCAATCCTCCTAATTCCCATGACATAGCAAGCAGTCTTCTGAAAATATCTCCTTCATTAATAATGAAGGAGGCTGTGAAGCTGTAGTGTCTAATGTTACCGTGTTCCTTCTTTTTCGCAGAAGAAGCTACACGCGGTGCTGCAATGTGTGCTACCCCCTGTTCCTGTTCATCATACTTGCTGCTTGTGTCATGGCCTGCGCTGGACTCATATGGATGCAGATTGCCCTGAAAGAAGATCTAGATTCTTTGAAAGAAAAGCTGCACAACAGTAAGACTTCTTTTATCATCATACACCAACGGTTACCTTGTGATGGTCATAAAAAAGCACTTCGCCCTTTGGACACTTACATCCGTTTTATCCTGGGAACACAGTCATATGTTCCTTTTTTTTTTTTTTACCATTTGCATTAACATATTTGAATGTTTTTTGTAACAGTGGAATCCAGCCAGAAGGTGTCATCAAGTGAAATACCAAAACTAAGCGAGGCCCTGAAAAACAAGGAGAGAAAGCTTGACGACATTGAGAACGGGGACAAGGGGTTGAGCAAACTCTGGTCTAACCTTACAGAAATGAACAGAAAGGTCAGTTTTTCTTGTTATTAGGGTATACAGAGTGTAAGCATCATAAAAATGTTACAATCTCTGTGTACGTCTTCAAGACGGATCACGATAGAATATTGCCAGATCGCTCGCCCCTACTCCGAGGTGTAACTGAATGCGTGGTGTCCTTTTAACTCCTGCAGATCAGTTTGCTGGACTCTGCCGTAAATCATTTGAAGGCCAACTTGAAATCAGCCGCTGACTTGATCAGCCTTCCCACAACAGTTGAAGAGCTTCAAAAGGTAAAGGCAGAGCAAAATGAAACAAAAAGAAAAAATTGGTTCAGAATCTCTTCATTAATATTCTGTTTTGATTTAAAAACCTAAAACTTTTTCTTTTCCAGAGTGTTGCTACAATTGGCAGCACACTAACCAGTGTCCAACACGATGTGAAGACTATGCAGGCTGCTCTCGAAAATCAGAAGAAAGACGATGACACGAAGAAGGCGGCGGTAAATTCAAGCTAGTGATATTTTTTTAAATAGTTACTTATTTTAGAACCGCACAATTGACTGTGTGACAGCTGAGATCAGATGAACTCGTATACACCAATCTTAGTAGGGAAAAGGTTCACAGTACTCTGTTGTAAAGGATAGTCACACTTTCAAATTAAATAGTATAGGGTTTGTAAACCTAAATATGTCATGCACAACTCATCTTGATGTTTATGTCGAGATTAATATAAGACACACTGTGTGGCAAGATGTGGTCCTTGAGTCTCCTACTGCAGCAGGAACTATCACAGGTGGAAAACTGAGCGCTTTGGCTGGCGTTAATATGTCCGCAGACAGATTTTGTCACTGTGCTTGCATCATAACTGTGCATGATACAGTCACTAAACTTGATTGGTGTGTTGTTGACATCAAAGTTTAAGGCCGAATTCAAAGATGGGTGTGGTACAACCCTGTTTCAGTTTGTCTGTGTAGCGCGGGTGTACGTGCACGCAGAGTCTGATTGACGGGGACACAGACTAGAGAGTGAAAGAGAAGTTCTTGCGTGCGAAAGAATTGCATTGAATGCAACTTTAGGTAATAACCATACAGCTGCAGCTGAAACTATGAGGTCTGGCTGTCTGTGTGGATGGTAAAAAAAGTAAGAAAGTTTAAACACTTTTTGGTTCATTATGAATGTGTGGCAGACAAATTGGAAAATGGCTTGCTGCCACAGGCTAGATGATTAATGGGAAACACTGAGTTGTGTATGCTTTTGCCTTCAGAAGTAACAGTTTTCCTTCTTTTGTATTGATTGAATCAGCTTTTTGAGGCTGCTTCATTCTTCAGTCACTGTGGTGATAAATAAATGTAGTGAGATGGAGTAGTCCATGAGAATAGCCTTTACCTTTCAGAAAAATTTGTCAGACTGTGTGCGAAACTATTGAAAAAGTCAATACAGTGTTTTGGCCAACTGACAAACATCACAGAAAACAAGCTATGTTCTTTTGTATGTAGTACAGGGCTGCGAGCTCTTGTATATCACAAAGCGAAGTCGATGGATTTTTCATGAGTCGGCGTCAAAGTTGGATTTCACTTATGTTGTTTGACAGCTTGTATTTTTTTATTCTCCCCTATGTTGTCTGCAGATATAGCTCAAGGCTATTTTTCTCCTCATTTGTCATTCATGTATGAACGTATGGAGATGGGTGTGTACAGAACACAGAACAGTACTCTGTGCTGAAGTGAATAAGCGAGATAACTTGACTTCCCGGTGTGTAATTAACTACTTCTCAGCTCTTAATTATTGTGGCTCTTTTTCATGTTTGTCTCACTCAGAATTGGGGCAAAATGTGGGTTGATCTGCCTTAACTGCAGCGTGGACCCAAACCAGTAGCAGCGGTGAACTTTGCAACGGCCAGATTTATTTGTTTATCTGTTTACACAAGCTAGCATGCACTTTTTTTGCAGTTCTTAAAAGGCTTACATTGAAAGAGTCACTAGGTTGAGACGGTCCTGTTTCTTGGATCCATGCATTGGGTTTTCAATCATTATACAGCTAAAAAAAGCAACACTCTATTTTGGGAGCTTAGATGCTTCGATTCGTTTTTTGTGTAAAACTAGGTCAAATATGTGAAATGTCCATAAAATATTTCTCCCCTCTATTTTTCCATAGGCAAAATAGGATGGGGAAAAAGAGGACCAACAAACTATACACTACGTTTTACATTATTTTATTTTTCTTGTCATAGGACCTAACAGACCTGAGGCACGCTGTGGGTGAGGCTAACAAGACAGAGGAGCAGCACCATACGTGGACTGCTGAGCAGATCAAAGTCCTCCTGTCTTCAGTGGCAGATCTTCGTCAGAGAGTGATCTCACTAGAGGACGGCTCAAAACAAAGTGTGAGTCATGTGATTCAAACTAAATTTCTGCATTTGAAGAGTTGAGTTTTTGTAACATTGTGTTCAGCCCCGGAGAGTAAAAACCCCTTTTTCTACATTTCATCTTCCACCTGTTTTACAGTTAAAGGGCAATGACGCAGCAACTCAACAAGCGATCACAAGTGATAATCCAGCAACTGAGATGGTGAAAGAAGCTACTACAACCAAAGCAACACCTGGCGATGTGCAGGGTACAGTGTTAAATATAGCAGGCTGTCGCTTGATTTGTCCATGTGGTAGTTGTTTGTTTTTTATTATCACATTTTATGTTATTCACAGAGATGTCCACACCACTGACAGAGCCGCGCACAAGCAGACGTCCACGCTTCCTTACTCCAAATCGCTCCAGGAGAAATGCAGAAAAGCCAAGATGCCCAAAGAGGGTGTCCCTGCCTGGTGTCGGTTCTCTGAAAGGTGCACACTACTACTAATAGAAAATATTATATCTCAGATATACTCTAAAGTAATAGTGTGACTATGGTTTGCTTTTTTCCAAGAGTTAGATGACAGGCGGGATATCTGTATGGTTAATAGAAACCTATGGAATAAGTAGTCTGCATGGTTGTGTGGCAAGGTGAAGGCCACATTACTGCATTTGTCCATTTTGCACTTGATTTTTTCACCAGACGGCTGTGGGTATATTTGGTTACGTTTGGACAAAGCTAAAGCTAGCTGTTTCTTTCTGTTTCCAGGCATTATTCAATTTAAGTTAAGGCTGTTGCCTTAAAAAATACTGCACAGTTATGAGATTAATATCAATCTCCTCACATAATTGAGAAAACAAGTGTATTTCCAAAAAATTTTGCATATTGCTTTAAAGACTTCAAGTTATTTTGTGAATGCAACTGTACAGTGCCCTCATCGACAACCTGCTTTTTTTTTTTTGCTTCTTATGAATAAAAAACTTTTCATTCACAGACTTGGAGGACATCTTCCAGCAGGCAGGTGTTGGACATGGTTCACCCGGATTAATTTACAAGGACCTGAGGAAAATATTTGGAACATCTACTCCCAATGCTCTCACCTTGGACTGCTTTGACAATGACAGGGACCGGAGTTACTCCTTGATGGAGCTGAGAGCTGCTGTAGGTGTGTGAGCACATTGTCACTGACAGCAGTGAACAGTATTGAAGCCCGGTGGGGGGTGGGGTTCGGAGTTCCCCGACCCTCTTCAGTAATTGCTGCACTTTTGTGAACTGAATATTTATCATGCTGATTGTGGAACAGTGGCGCTGGCATGCCCCCCCCCCCCCCGCCCCAGTCCATCTCAACACAACCTCAGCCCCAAAATGATGCTACCTTTAATTTTAACACTTATCCATATGCAGAATATTCTGATATTATTTTAGCTAATCTCTTGGTTTATATTAACTAGCCATGAAAAGCAAGTGTTGTGAATTATTTAGAATGTCCACTCTCGGTTCTCAAACTTACTGTTAACCCACACCTGTGTTTTTCTTCATTTTAAACAATGTCTCATCGTGATGTAACCTTTTTAAGTATTTAGCTTCCATATAGGCTTTAAATGTCAGATCTGTTGCAGATGTCCCTAGCCATCAGCACCTGGTACAACTCACGTGAACCTTATTTATCAAACCCCAGATAGAATTTTATGAATGTTTATAAATGACTACTAGTAACAGACTTTTTTGTGAGACTGGTTTTGTTTTCAGACAATTTCCTAACTTATCTGAAACACAACTGAGCGTAAGAGTAAAGGTTTTTGTATGCTCTTTTCTAAGCCGAATCTTTCAGATTTCTTCTTCAGTTGAGTGTTTTCCTCATTTATCTTCAGTTTGTTGTGATTGGGATTTTGTTTAGTCCATCGGTAGGTTTATTTGTAGTTTTTTTTTTTCTGTGCTTGTTGCAGTTTTCCGTTCAACAAGATTTGAAGGGCTATGAACACTTCGAATCACACGGAAAGAATTTCTATGTGGTGACTCATGAGGCATATGTAGCAATAACAAAATGATGTAGATGTTGCTGGATAGAAGTTGCAGTAGACAGAAGGCACAAGTAGCTCACAATGTGGAACAGGTAGTATAAGAAGCACTGACCGTCACTGTACTTGATTCATTTTATTCCATTTTTATGGACCTAATAAAGGTGTATTATTTACATGACAAGTTTGTTATACCCAAACGTTGTAATCTGTAAAAATGGTGCAGAGGTATTCTCTGCCAATTATCTTATGAAGGGGGACGGGTTGGCAAGATTTTGCTTTACGGTCTTGATGTCAACATTGTACGTTGTTTTTAAAATAATTCTGATGTGCTTTGCATGTTGCTTTATAATGTAACATGAACAAATGATTTCAACTTAACAATCATCTACTCGTTTCTTGCAGGACAATGGTTAGTTGAGCTCAAAATGTAAAGTAGCTTTGGCCATCGTGACTTAAGAGTTTGGGTCCATGCTGCTACTGACGAGAGATTTTCTGAATGTGTTTTAGTGTGAGCACCAGTTAATAAACAAAATTAAAAGGTTTCATGTGTGGTCTGTGAGATGTTGTGGTGGTAGTTTGTTTTACCAGAATGCTGCACATAACTTCATATTTTATCCAGTCTGAAATATTCAAAGAGACCCACAGATCTTTTAAAGGAGACATATGCTCATATTCATGTCAATACTTTTAATTTGGGTTACCACTTGAAAAGGTTTACATGCTCGAATGTTCAGAAAAGGCAAGTTTTCTCATACTGCCCATTATTCCTGCAGCTCCTCTTCTCACCCCTCTGTCTAAAACGGCTGGATTTCTTTTCGCCAGTCTGTTGTGATTGGTCAACCACTTTCAAAATGTGTAGGAAATGTCACGCCCCTTCCCCAGAAAAGTGGAGATTCTCAGATTGCAGGCGGGGTTACCCCAAAAGAGTCCAACTGTGACATCAGAGTGGGAGAGATATCTGAACCAGTCGTTCAGAGCCAGGCTGTAGTGTTTAGCCAGCTCACAAAAAAAACGACAGGGAGGTCTTTTTTCACAGTTTGTGGGCCGGCAGGCGCTGCAGATATCCAACTTTATGGCACAAACACTGGAAAGGTGATCTTTGCATAAAATGTCACCTTTAACAATCATATTTACAGATTTCTGACACCCATCTCAAACGCTTTCACATCATTCTGGACAAAATCTTCCACAGAGACTCATGCCAGTGCCCCTTTGGCCCTCCAGTCGTGGGACAAAAGCCCCAGCAGCTCCTCTTCATTCTCTTCCTCCTCAGTCACGCCATCAGTCTCCATTTGTTCCTCCTTCGTGCACAGGGGCTTGCTCTTCACCACGTCGCGCTTGTCTCTCAGCAGCTCGACCCTCTTGTAGCACGCAATCTGCTCGTCGATCTCGTCGATCTGTCGTTCCAGTCGGCCCTCCTCGTCGTCCTCCGCCACGATGGCGTCGGATTTTGTGTTCACCTGTCGTATCTCCTTCTGGAACTCTTCCCACTCCTTGTCCATGTGATCTTTGGGCGCCTCGACGTTGCGCACTTTGCAATCTCTCACCGGGTCGTCGAAGAAGCCCTCCGGCAGCGCCTCGGCTGTGTTCTCCTTCTTCTCTGCGCTTTTTTCCGGCAGGTCTGCTTTCAGGATGGACCCGGAGTGGGAGACGGCGGGTGCGGGCGGGATGGAGCTGTCAAAGAAGTCAGCTGGTAGTCCTGCAGCCTCAGCCTTGGGAGGAGAGGGGTCGGCGGTCCCTGCCTCACTCGCCTCCATAGCATCTGCTGCATCGTCGTCATCATCCTCATCATAGACTCCAGCCAAGAGACTCAAGCCTGCAGACTTACTGACAGAACCAGCAGCCTTTTCGCCGGGTTTCTCGAAGAAACCTCCTGGCAGCCCTGACGCGGACTGGCCCGCGACCGTCGTCGGTTTCGACTTTTTCCCGGTGACGTCTTCGCCATCCGCTGCTTTCCTCTTCACCGGCTGGTTCTGCGGAGCCGCCGGCTGACTCCTCGCTCCCTTCAGCTCGGCAACCTTCTCCTTGTGCTGTTTCCCGAGGACGTGAGCCGGCCACAGGAGCTCGGACTTCACCTGCACACTGCACAGCACGCAGCTGAGGTGCCCGAGACTGTTGTATTTGGCAAAGGGAGACTCGACGCGCTTCTTGTCTGTCGTTTGTCGTTGCTTCGCTCTCATCAAGCGCCGCAGTTCCTCTTGGTTTATAACCTTCTTCCCCTTCTTCGAAGCGGCCATTTCCAAAACAAAACAAAGTGCGAGCGAGCGAGCGAGCTAGCTAGATAGCAGCTTGCTTGCTAACGGTGAAGTAAAATGTGTCTCACAAAGATGACGCCACACCGCACGAACTCTCGTTCGAATCGGAGGGGTTGGCGGATAATCTCGCGAGACTAGAGCCCGCTAGCAGAGAAGTTAGCTCCGCAGGTTCAGCGTAGCGTCTGAATATCGCCACAAAGCAAATTGAGTCGATACAACATCTGAGAGGCGTCGCCGAGAAACACCGGAGGAGACAATGATGTAGTCGGTAGATGTTCGTTCTTAATTCAAGCCGTGTGTTGATTGAATGCGCGTGTTTTTAAAAAAAAATGTGTTCATGTTGAGCTTTATTTTCTGTTTTCATCGCCGCACCCATCGTAATCATTTATTATTGCGGTGCTAGCTCGCCGCGCGACCGCCGGAGGCTAATGGTGTCCGCGGAGCCGGGCATCAGGTGTAACGCTATTTGTAGGGGAGCGGCTGCGAGAAAGTTTGACATTTCCACGACGCCGCATTTGGACACTGTCTGATTGTTATTGCCGATGCCGACGAGCTCCCACAGTGTACCCAGCCGCCTGTAGCATATCGAGCAGCGTAGCCCGGCACCATGACGGGGGAGAAGATCCGCGCGATGCGAAAGGACCACAACAAACCCAACAAGAACGAGGAGGCGCGGGACGCGCACGGCGACACCGCCAACGAGACGGTGGCCAACGGCACCGGCCACCTCTTCAGGTCCAACAAGGCGTTTCAGAAGTCCGCCAAGACGTCGGCGCTGCAGCAGCTCAACGCGAACAACATCAACGGCAACCCGTCGTCGGTCGACGCCGTCGTCAATGACAACAACAAGAACCCCGTCAGCCTGACGATCGAGGACCTGGAGTTCCCCGTTCACGAGTGCGTGTTCAAGGCAGACGTGCGTCGACTCTCCTCTCTCATCAGGACCCACAGCATCTCTCAGAAAGATGTGCACGGTAAACACTCCTGCTGGCGCCTCGTCGCCCGTGCAGTAGTTTGCCGAACTGCTCATGACACAACACGTGTATTTCATTACATGTGTGGGATTCATTGATGTTGATGTGCATCTGTGCTTCTCTTTCCAGGGAACACGCCTCTTCACCTGGCGCTGATGCTGGGCCACAAAGGTAGAGCTGAACATTAATGTTACCAAAAGTTATTTGTTGGTCTTTTCCCCCTTCATCTATGTATCTATTTTCATCCAACCAAAGTGAACTAAAAGCTCCTCAGAAGATTGTCTACCAGCCTCAGTTTGAGGCCGGAAAATTACACTAAATCTGCCGTGCTCCTTGGCCTCACATCTGCGTGGCACAAGTGAAATGGTGTTGGGCATCCTCGCCCGAAGGCCATTTTTTTTTAGCTATTCTTGGACTAACGTCCATACTCCTGCAGCGCTCAGCTTGTTTTATCTGACCTCTGCGGTCGGCCGGGTAACATAGACTTGGTGTAATGATGATGAACCTTCGTAGATTGCAGATGAGACGACATGCAGTACAGCCACTTTATGAGCACAGGATCTCGATTTGATTGATAAAAAAACAAACAATTGTGGTCGAACGATGTGGTGCACTCCTCATCTGAGACGTTTTGCAAGTTTATCAAGATTTGCAGTCCCTTTACTGATTCGATCAGAAAGAAATTGGACTTGGATGCAACTGAACTGAAGGGTATGCTGATGCTGATTTGTCTGCCTGTGTTGGCTAAATATATTTGAACTTCTTTCATACCTTCAGACTACTACATTCAAAATCCAGTTACAGCTTGGATGGACATTTCCATCACTGCAACTATGGACACTGGAGATGCAGCATACTGTATCTGTGGAAACCCTTTTTTTATTGATAATAATAAAACTTACATTGATATGTACTTACCCTAAATGTTGAAAATAATTAAACAAAGAACTCTAACTAAAGTTAACATTAAAACCTCAACATTTACTCTATTTCTATTATAATAGCTGTTTGCTCCAAATAACAAAATGGAACATGGCGAACGTGCACAAAACATCTATGATAACTTTCAACTTTTTCTTTTCAGAATGTGCCCTCCTCCTGCTGGCCCACAATGCACCTGTGAAGATAAAGAACGCACAGGGATGGAGTCCCCTCGCCGAAGCCATCAGCTATGGTGACAGGCAAATGAGTGAGTTATGTCAACAGTGCCCCAAATCTGTGCGCTGCTGTCCTGGGGTTTTCACATCGGGACGTGTTTTCGAGTGTAATCTTAGTGGGATACTTGCAATGATGCATCCTCAATGTTTGGACAGTTGGGTTGAGTATTGTATTGGTTTTCACAAATTCTGCAAAAAGGCAACCGTCCCAAATACTGACGGAGGTCACAAGCATGCATGTCCATGTTTGAGTGACCTTTCATGAACCTTTCAATCAAGTCAATATATACAAAGACACAAACGCTTTGTGGTCAGTCCAGCTAAAAAAGCAAAAGGCTGGGATTTTCATCCACATGGCTGGAAGGCAGCCTCAATGGTGGCTTAGTGTTAGGAAGCCTCGCGCTTACAGGCGGGTCGCCAAACAGCTTTTTAATCTGACAGTCAGTGAAAACAGTCAAACGACGAGTGAAAGGCACCGGCTAATACCTTTCATGGTTCTGACCTTTTTTATGGGTTGTTGTTCATGTTGTGTAATTTGCTAAAGATAAAAGAAAAGATGAAGACAAGGTTAAGTTTTTGGCTGTATAGATAACATAACTGAATTATCAGCATCCTCTTCTCATATTCTGCTGGAAGTTGTGAGACCCCGTAGTATGAGAAATGACCCCCAACCTTGTTAGTATGCGTCTCGTCTCTCCGTGCCTGCTGTTTGCAAACTGGCTTGGGACCGAGAGCAGGAGTTTCGCTTTGAGAAGGTCACATCACTCACATGGGTGAAGGGAAAGCAGCGAAGCAGAGGAGGAGGGGGGCGGGGGGAACATTCTCACCATCAGCAAGGACATGCAAAGAAAGTCAAATTCCAGTGACAGTGGGGTGTTTAGGTTTGGATGAATAAAATGCAGTACACAGCTGGTTTATCACCTTGTGAGAGGGACAAATGCAGAACAGTGTGTGTTTTGACATCAGCTGCGCGCTTTACAGCTGTTCACGAAACCACTGCAGTCTCGTCATCAGTCATCATCTTTTCGCTCTCACACGTGTGCACAATGCGTCAGCAGCTCACTCACTGGTTTGTCTGTGGCAGCGAGCGCCTCGTCAGCACTTCTCTTCTCGGTCCAGCGTTTCCACCCTGATAACCAGGGGGACACATCCGAGATATGTTGATTTATTGTCGTCCATCCGATGTCATTAAGTGGTTGACGGTCATTTTGTGAGAGAGCGCTGCACTTCAGCGTTTAGCTCATCCCATCTCAGCTACTGAAGCATGTAATATGAAATATGTCACTTTTTTTACAGATATTAAGTAGAGTAGCGATGCTCCCTCATGTTACTTTAATGTACACTATGAAAATCTGAGAATGTAACTGTATATCTCTATAACAAAGGCGCGTCTGTTTTAACCAGTAGTGTGCTGGTAAAATCCAATTCACTACTTGTGAAATAAATGCATAACACTCTTTTCTCTCTCTCTCTCTCTCTCTCTCTCAATATGATTGTTCATCCCCAAAAAATTGAAATAAGAGTGTGAAATAACCAGAAATTTGTTATAAATACTGTTTAAAAAGTATGACAATGATTAAACACCCTGTCGCCAGTTTATTAAGTACACCTGTACAAGTGAATTTAATCCATAGACTGTACATAAAAAAATGCCCTACTCTGCATTATCTAGGTATGAATGTTTACAGTACAGCTGACACTAGAGAGTAACTGTCTATATTCTTCCTCCCCCCTCTTTCCTCAGTCACAGCAATACTGCGGAAGTTGAAGCAGCAATCCAGGGAGAGTGTGGAGGATAAGAGGCCAAAATTACTGAAAGCTCTGAGGGAGGTGAGGATCACCAGCGGCTCCACGTTCACTCATGTTGATGCCACACTAAAACTGCTGTCACTCTGCAGCACTCAACGTTCTCTCCGTTGTATTTTGGTTTGCGCTCTCCTTTGGGATGCAAATCGATTGCTAAAATTTGTTATTGAAAATCGTTTCCGCACTGAATCTGTTAAATCCTTTAATTTGAAATGTGGCTCTCTTTTCTGTAGCTTGGTGACTTTTATCTGGAGCTGCACTGGGATTTTCAGAGCTGGGGTGAGCTTTCACTGTTCATACAAACAAACAAACAAATTGTTGATATGCTCTGTTCTCAAACCTTTAACCAGCACAATGATTGATGAGACCAACTTTAATTTGAAATCTTTTCTGAGCTCTTCAACGTAGCAGGATGTGTCCACTGTGTCTTATTTCTGTTGTCAGTGGGAAAAAGGAATGAAGTGGGGAAAACGTGTTATATCAGCTGCACTAGAATGTATTCACACTTATTCATTCATCGATGTTGCAGTGCCTCTGTTGTCCCGGATGCTGCCTTCTGATGCTTGTAAAATCTACAAGCAGGGCATCAATATTAGGTAAGATATCAAATACTCGATTAAGTTGGTCGTTGTACTTACTGACAGAATCGTAATTCACTGAGCGTTTGGATATCCAGGTCGAGGACTTGTTTTAGATCTAAAAAGTAGGACATGCCAATCTTCACAGACTCTGTCATCTCTCTTCTCTCTTTAAATTTAGACTTGACACCACTCTCATAGACTTCACTGATATGAAGTGTCAGCGTGGGGACCTCAGTTTCATTTTCAACGGCGACGCTGCACCCTCCCAGTCCTTTGTGGTTCTGGACAACGAGGCGAAAGTGTACCAGAGAATACACCACGAGGTAAGCGAGCGAGCGGTATGGCCGATTTCACAGTGTGACATCAGCAGCTGTTTAACATGATCAGCGAGACCTGACTCTGCCCATTTTTCTCCCGAAGGAGTCAGAGATGGAGACCGAAGAAGAGGTGGATATTCTGATGAGCAGCGACGTTTACTCTGCAACTCTGTCGACCAAGTCCATCTCCTTCTCCCGTAGTCAGATTGGCTGGCTCTTCAGAGAGGATAAAACAGTGAGGCTTCCCTGATAATTGTGCTGAACACAGAATGTAAACACAATGTAACTGCTACATGATGAAAAACTGCACGAAAGTTTTCATACAAAATGTAATATTTCTCTAGATGGTCTGTGTTGCACAGTCCCAACTTATTTTGCCATTTTAATTATTCTGTCACACTATGAGTCTGAAGCTGCTTTTCTGGAGGGGACTGTATGTGAGAACGCAAATGGCTGCAAATCCAGAGCTTTTCCCAACAGCCCCTAGTTAAAAAAGTCACAGTGACCGAGTGGGCGTGTTGATGAAACACTCTTTCCGTGGCAGAATTATCATCGTGTCCTGCCGCCTGCATGCTCTACCAAGACGCCACAGAATGTTCTGGAAATGTTCCTGAATGTGTGTGAGCCAGACAAACTCCTGCAGCATTTGCCTTATGTCGAGGGCAAACTCCAGATAGTGTCAGGACCCAATTTTCTGAACATTTTCCGGAATGCATGTCGGAAAAAACGGCTTATAAGATCTGTGTGCGCCTTACCTCTGAAAATTTCAACTTGAAATACTACAACCTTCTTGTTTTCTGTGCAGGAGAGAGTTGGAAACTTCCTGGCCGACTTCTATACCGTTAACGGCCTGGTGCTGGAGTCGAGAAAGCGGCGGGAGCACCTCAGTGAGGAGGACATCCTGAGGAACAAAGCCATCATGGAGAGTTTGAGCAAGGGAGGCGGCATCAGTGAACAGAACTTTGAGGTGAGATGAAATAAAGCCTACGTCCCGCCTTGATTCACTCACGATGAGTAGTGAAGACGCTCTGCTGATTGTGATTATGCCACTGACTGATAATTTCCTGTACCCAGCCTGTGAGGAGACAGTCTCTCACAGCTCCGGCCCCCAACACAATTTCTTGGGAAGAGTACATCACAGCAGAGCACGGAAAGTAAGCATCTGGTGTTTTCTATGATTTTGGATTGAACCTTCGCCATAATTAGCAATTTATTCAGGGCAGCTACAAGAAGAAGAAAAGAATCGCATAAATGCTGAGTTTCTTTGTGTGTTTCTGTGTGTCTCTTCCCACCTCCAGGCCACCTCATCTTGGGAGAGAGCTTACGTGCAAGGAAAGCAAGAAGAACTTCAAAGCTACTGTAGCCATGAGCCAGGATTTCCCTCTAGGCATAGAGTCGTGAGTACATCCTTTCCTCCTCAGATCTATTTACAAAGCTCGCTGCGTGGATTGATCCTGGGTGAATACACTTGGATACACTTGGGATTTCAGAAGAAGTGTAGTGTGGAGATGAAATAATTCAGATCAGATAATTGGACCAGGTAATCACGGGGGCTTCACCGATTTAGTATGGGAGTCCCCGATGGGATCGCTCGCAAAATCAACTGCTCCACCATGTTACATCAGAGTTTCAGTGTTTCACATTGATATTCAACCCAACAAAGCCATGACTGTGCTTAGGCGGTTTGAGGGCGGGAAAAAAACATTCCCGATCCACTTGTCTTTATTCATGCGACGTGAATGGACCTTAATGGAGGCAGCAATAAAATCCTTCACAGTCACCAATGTTTTTTTAATTTGATTTCCTTTTCCCTTTTCTATCCTGTGCTTTTTAATATTTCGATATATTTTACATAGTCATATACTTATACTTGTCATTGTCCCCCAACAGAGACCAATGCTGCCATTATAGAGATCGTTTTTATTTTACAAGGTTCTCAGATGTTTTGTCGATTCCTTTTATTCACTCTGGATCTCAAATTACAGTTTTACTAATCCCCTTTGTTCTGTTGAGCTTTTGGAGCTTGTCTGCACCTGACAGAAAATGCTGGCAGAGATGAGACAATGAAAAATAAACTGCTGACTGGCCCACTTTCCGCTGCCCACAGGTTATTAAATGTGTTGGAGGTTGTAGCCCCATTCAAGCACTTCAACAAACTCCGAGAGTTCGTTCAGATGAAACTTCCGCCCGGGTTTCCAGTCAAACTCGGTGAGTGTGCGTGGGATCCTCTGCTGCGCTCCCCTGTGTGGGTGAGTCTCAAGAGGACAAACTTAACTCTTTTTGCTCCCTCTCTTCGCAGACATCCCCGTCTTCCCCACGATCACCGCCACCGTCACCTTTCAGGAATTTCGCTACGACGAATTTGACGAGTCCATTTTCTCCATCCCTTCTCAGTACAAAGAAGATCCCAGTCGCTTCCCAGACCTCTGACCAGTAAACACCCACACACAGGAAGTGACCAGCGAGTAGAATATGTTCGGAAGAAGGGAAACACAAATGCGGAATCCTGTATTGTTTGAGCTGCTCTTACGGATCATCTATTATTATCAGCTACTATTCATTGTTGTGGACGGATCCAAAGCAAATCAATGCAAGCAGAGGTGGCATCTCACATGTGATTATATTGCGTAACAGCAGCCGTTTTAGCTTTTCCTTATACTCGCTGTTCGCCCACCGAGCAGCGACATCTGCTGCTCAGCGCTGCTGCTGTTGTTGAACTCAGCCCGGACTCCTCCATCGTCATTATTTTAATATTTAGTACATCATGTTTCATATTTCTTGGACGGACTGATTTATTTTCTTGACACAAGCCATCTGTAAATAATACACCACTGAAGTCATAAAAAAAATATCTCTCTATATCCTCAAACTGAGCTTATGAACTATACATATAAATATATATATAAATATATATATATAGATGGATAGAAATTATAATGGAGTAACACTGTGTAGCAATACATTTCCAGTACTTGAGAATGTTTTTAACCAGCCGGGACGAGGTTTAGCATAAAAACACATTCTCAACAGCTCCGTGTCCGAGCCTTTCTCCCTGTGCAGGACGCCGCCTCCTGTCTGTTCAGGTTCAGCTCACGTTACCTCTCAGCTGTCTTGTTCATGTTCATTGTGATCGTATGACTTCCTGTGCTCGGTGTGAATGGATAATTGTACTGTATCAAGGGGGTCGTCGTATGTGCGTTTGTGTGTGGGAGAGAACTCCGATGGGATATCAGGTAAACTGTTCTTTGTTTAATACTGCACCGGTATTAAGTATATTTAAGGCATGCTATGGCTGCATTGGCCGACCGGATCACATGCATCTTTAAGCTTGTATTCCCCTGAACGTTAGATTACCTGCAGACTTAATTGGTAAACGTAAAAGTGTGACACTAACATTTTGAAACACCTTTTTAGTGCTTATAAAATCTCTCCTTTGATGATGGTCTGCCTACATTTCTTTTTTCTTTCAATCCATGGAGAGTAAACTAAGCTGTGAAGTTGATATTGCTGGATGTCCCAAAAATGCCCAGATGGGAAATGATCTGATCCATTGAGTTGTCTCTGGCTTCAGCTGATGTGTACTGCAACCATACCTACTTCACATCCCTTTAAATAAAGCACCAGCATCATGTTTCAACCGACTTTGTTTACTGTAATAGTAAAGAGACACAAATGTAATTGAGTAATCTATAAGAAACATTTAACATGTTTCGTATTGTTTTGACCATTAGGGTCCTAGTGATATTTTCCTAAAATGTATTCCCCAGTGATCTTTGACAAAATCCTGTCTTGAAACCATTTGGATGGGAAAAATTAATATATTCTCACTCGGTTATTTATCAGCTAGCTAAGCCTAATTCAACAGTGCTGCGAGAAAAGAAAAAAAAATAAAGGTTTTAATGTTTGTTTGTCAAACTAATTTTTAATATAATTACAATATATTTTACATTTTATATTATTATATTTTAGGCACAACATAGGGCAAGGTTTGTCAAACCGTACTAAAAATGTACAATGTAATAGATTTTGTGATGGGGTTAGCCCTAACCAACCATAGTTGTTTGGTATTCATTTAGCTGGATCATGTTTTATGCATTAACAGTTTCTCAGGAGGACATTAGCCAGAAAGCTGGAAATGAAGAATTCAAAGTCTTGGTTCTTCAAATGGGCTTTATTATAAAAAAAAAAATCCCTGATAAAACATCAACACTTTTAAATGACGAGAAACAAATGTAGTAACTGTTACCTAAAAAAACAAAACAAGGAAACGGCCCGAGCATCACACACCACATCACTGAACAAAAATGTAAAGATACAATATATGAAGAGACAAAATCTCAACACAAGCTCAGGAAAGCAAAGCAAGCCTACTTCCAGTTTTGACCAACTGCATCCGTCGAGGCAAAACACAAATAGGTACTTCAAAGCAAGAGAAAGACAGAACATTGGGCAAAAAAAGACTTACCAGTCCATCATCGTACGTTTCTTTGTGAAAAATCAATACATTTCAAACACTTCACATTTTATATTTACCCTAGTGGAGGGGACAAACATGTTTTGTAACACGTTTACAACCAAAGCGGAGAGATACTATGTGAAGAAAGCAGGGTGGACCAATCAGTCACTGACGTCCATGTCTTCTTCGTGGTGATCGTCAGCGCCGTTGACTTTGGCCTGTTTCGCAGACCGCGCCGTGCCGTTACCTTCGACCGACCTAGGAGACAGAGCGGAGCCCTCTGAATCCTTCCTTCGCTCCCTCTCCTTCTCGCTGTCGTAGCCTTGTTCTTCTTCGTCATAGTCCCTGGTGATCTGTGAAAAGAAAAAAACAACGAATGTAAAATCTCTGCCCTGTTTTTAAATCGGGTGTGTTAGACTGAAGACTCGGTGTCAAACGTACTATAAACCGACCTTAACATCTCCTTTCTCGCCATCTGATTTCCTCTCCCACTCTCTCTCTTTGTCTTTACTTTTCTTTTTCTTGCTGCTGGAGTGTTCGTGCTCCTCGCGACTGCGATCTTTGTCAGTCTTGCGGTCGCGGTCACGGTCCCTTTCCTTGTCCCTCTTCTTCTCCTTCTTGTGTCTGTGGAGGGAAGAGAGGAAAAGTGTGAGGCGTCATTAAAAGACAGCGATGCCTTTAGAGTAAACATGAATTCAGTGAATTAAAATGCAACTACGTGCCAATTTTCCCCCTATGGTCCAGATCAAATGAACAGAACTACAGATGTAAAACCAAATCAACCAGACACACGCCAAGTTGTTTTAAACAAACATAATGGATGTGACAGCACCCATCATCATTCTTTATAAGACAATGATCAGGGTTCTATAAGAAACATAATGGGATTTTACATTTCTATTGTCCACAAATAGGTCACAACACACACACCAACCTTCGCGGAGACGGCGACCTGGAGATTCTCTTTTTAGGAGACTTTTTAACAGGAGATCGGCTTTGGCTACGACTTCTCCTGCGTTTCCTGTGAAGCAGAACGAGACGTTAACGGAGGTTAACGCGGTGTCCCGATTGGGTAGTCGTTGGACTGCAATGTGCTGCAGGACATGAAGAACCAGGCCTCCACTCACCGGCTCACACTGCTGGACCTCCGGGCTGTGCTGTAGCTTTTGGGTGGTGTTTTGGATCTTCTTCTCCCAGTGTCATCTTTCTTTCTATCTCTGTAGATAAATGAAAGGTTGTTAAATTTCTGACAGGACTTTTAATATCAGAAAAAACGCTCACGGCTGAGCTGTTAGTTAATTCACCTGGATCTGCTCGGTGATCGCCTGCTTTGATCTCTGGAGTGGATGTGTCTCCTGCGTGGGCTTTTGGAGCGCTTCTTGGTTCTCGAGTTCGATCGTCGCCTTGATCTGCTTCTAGTTCGCCTGAAAACGCACATTCAAACCTTTTAACATTTTCTGTATTGGCAGGCAAAATTTTGTCCTTCTCAACTGTTTACATTAAGAGAAAAGTTCACCTGTGCCTTGAACGGGATCTGGAGCGCCTCCTCCTGGACCTCGACCGGGACCGAGAGTGCTTCTTCTTACTCTCCTTATCTGCAGGTCGGCAGAAAACAGATATATCGTTTGGCATTTTCAACATTAGTGAAAGGCAGAAAAATACAGCAATGTTAATTATGCAACTCTGCAATTTAGACAAAAACAGACACTGTTTCAGAATGCAAAGACAACATCTGGGCAAAAGAGACATCCCAACTTTTGTCCACTCACTTCCAGGTTCAATAGCAGCCGAAATGAGAGACTGCGCCTCTCGGACTCTCTTCATGGCCTCTTCGATTTCTTTATTCTGTGCTTCAGCCTTCATGGCTGAATTCAGGTTCAAGCCTGCAGCCAGGGGATTCATTCTAAACACAGGAATAGTCATTAGTTGACTCAATGCTACAAACACACAAACATCCTTTTTCTTTACTTCGTAATTTCTGAATGCTTTTAAGGCAAAACATTTGCTTCTTTATACAAACGTACTTTGGATCTGTCATGAACTTTAACAGCTGATCAGCAGCCTGTGAAGAGAGAGAGTGTGAAAATGAGCATTACAATATGATAATATATTCTCATTTTCAACAATGCAGATTTGCGGGAATACAACACTAATCGTTGTCTCACCTGAGAATTCATGTTGGTTCCAGGGAAGCCAAATGCAGCCAACGCGTCCATGTTCGGACCAAAAGGGTTCCCTCCGATCTGGAAGAGAGAAAAAGTATGTGACGCGGTTTTGTTTTGCCAGCTTCTTTTTCAGATGTTGACATCTTACATGTAATCATACTGGTATGATTACATGTATGCTTTAAATGATGATAGATGTTGGTCCTCTTTCAGTTCCAACTCATCATCACACAAAAGACACGATTGACCTTAATATTTCATCCACCTGTTTTTTTTCTTTCAAATTTTCAAAAAGAGGAACCAAAATATATACCATAAAAAAATGGACTTGGGGTGAGTTTGTTTTGTCAATTCATGTTAGCAAGCTAAAGAAAATAAACCTACAAACAGCCTAAAGCCATGCAATGTTTGATGCTATGTTAGGGTCAATTAATCAAAAGATTATTTTCTCAATGAATCATTTGGTCCTTGTCAGATATTGCTAAAAGAAAATAAAAATGCATGTGACACTTTCTTGCAGCCCGAGATGATGTCATCAAACTGTCTGTTTTGTCCGACCAGCACTCTAGACCAGATCCCCAGGTTAGGAATCATGAATTAGAGTAGTAAATTTGGAACTAGAGGATATTTTTTCCATTTTTGCTTGAAAATTAGATCAAGGATATATAGATTATCAAAATGGCAGCTGATGATTTTCTGTTGCTAGATAATAATAGCAGCTCTATACATTATTTCCCAGTGAGTTTGAAGTCTTACACCAGCGTTGGCCATGGGGTTGGGTGTTGGGAGAAGTCCTCCTCCTGGCAGAATTCCTGCAATAGCATTTGCTGGCGCCAACAGTGACAAAGCTTTGGCCTCATCTGGAATAGATCCTATGGAATAAAATCAGGCATTAGGGGAAAACATCTTCACACGCATCAACTACAGAGACATTTTGGAAAAGACAAAGAAAATGAAAAAAAGTCTTCACACTGCATTTCTTCAAATTAGGCTCAACAAGATGGTTACCTTACAGATCAGTGGAGGGTTTCCTCAATTCAACAAAATCATTGAAGAGACATAACTATTGCTGGAATAAATCACACTACTCCAATGAACACTGCCAAGAATATATCACCTGAACGTGTTTTTTAAGTCATGAACCAAACGTTAGCAAGCACAGCTGCTTCTCCAGTTGGGTGTGCCCTCAATTTTCATTTAGACGTTTACTGAAACAAGCGACTCACGCTGGCGGCTTCGCTACTAAAAGCACAGAGAGAAATCGAGATACACACAACAAAGAGAAATTTAGGGATTTGGAGAGAACACTATACAAGCTAACAGTGTCTACTTACCAAAACACATTTCAGAGGATTCAATGGATTATTTACTGAATGGCAAACACAGAATTTAGGGTAAGTAGTGTGCCTTTTTGTACATCATTATTCTCATCTCCTTACCTGTCACTGCATCAACTAACCAAACCTGGTCAGAGGATGTCTGGTTTGATTAATCTGCACTATCACATTCAATGTTTTTTTTTTCATCTTTGTTTTGCAATAAGCCACTGATACTATTTCAAAAAAGGCTGAATTTTTTTACAAACAAAACACTTCATAATCAACTCATAGAAAATCCACCCCCAAATGACATCTCCATCACAAAAATACAGACATACAATATATGACAACATGTAAACAGAGATGCACACTGGAGAGAGAGAAAGTGCTGCAGGAGACAAAACTGTTGGATGGTACTTTCACCAGGGCCTGGTATACAGGACTGGCTGAGCCAGGAAAAAGAACTGTAAAACACAACAACAAAAGAAGACCACTGTTAAAGAGAATATTGCACCAACATCGTGTCATGTTGGGTGGGTAACTTAAGACAACTTATGACCAGATGGAGTTAAACCGTTATATATGACACACCCAATCATTGACCTGTGTTCCCAAACTTCACTCATACCAATATGACTTCTTTTTTTTTTAAAGGTCTGTGCAGTCAGCGACTTGGGACATCCAGATAACTGACAGTCATAAAAGGTTCTCATTTCAGTAGAAAATGTAAACATTCTTTTTTTTTTTTTTTTTTTTTAAAGGATGAGGCTGGGTATACTCTCTGTTAAGTTAAAACCAGAACCAACTATGTCTTAGTCAGTCTCTCAAATACTTTGATCTCCTGGCTCTCAGCTACAATCCCATTTGTTGCAACTAAAATCTTCAAAAAGCAAATTTAAATTCATAAAAAGCTCAGATTTCCAGAAACAGCTGTAGTAGTTTTCAGTAAAAGTTACTCCAACAGGACTATTTTCAGCGACAGATTCAAACACATTTGGTGCACTGGCGAGTATTTACACCAGCAGGAGCCTGTGGCACTGACTCAGAATTAACTGCAGTGCCTGCATTATCGTAATGAACCAACATGTTGCCCAGTGCAACCGCGTGGCTCACTTATGGGCTTTCATTCAATGTGCGTTTTTGGACATTTGTGTTTTTGTCTTTTCATAAGATTCGTTGACATCAGAAAATGTAGAATATTACCAGCCTCATCTGTTAAGGAACAAAGCTTTAGCAATAAAACTAATTAATGGCCAAGCAACCTTCAAAATAGTGCAGAATAAGCCCCCTTTTTCAGGCTAAGTCCTTGATTTCTGATGTTGATTATCTAAACCAAACCACCTAGAAAAGATAAATTAGACAGAAGAGGAGAGAAAGAGAGGGCAGAGAAAGAATAGTGGACAAAACGAGAGGGGTGGGGGCTTGAATGCTCGCCGGCCTTTTCATATGTCTACAATCCCCTGTTGGCAGGCAGAGGACCACTTTCATCAACGAGGGGGCTGCCTTTGCCTTCTTCACTACAAAATCACTCTCACACACACACAAACATACACACACACGCGCACAAATAACAGAGAGAAGTTTAACAAAGGATAGTCCAATGTGGGGGAGAAAATAAAATACACATGGTTAAGCATTCAAACAACTTCACTTCTGAACTTTTATGGTGTCTGCGGCGGCCACAGGTTCAGAACGTTCGACTGCTAGTCCAGATTTTGGTACACTGCGTTTTCAACTTGCAGAGAATATCACCGTTTTAAGGAAGCAAGCAAAGCTCATCAAGAGACTTGTGGTGATAGAAACTGATATGGCATGTGCTGCCACAGCATACCAAATATCTGACATTTGATGTCTGCTTGTTTTAAGCGACGGGGGGAGGGAACGGTATTACCCGTACCATTCAAATAATCCCCCCCCCCCAAAAAAGCTCCCTTTAACAGGCCAAGGTGAGCAGACTTAACGGGACAGATGAAATTGTTTTTACTCTTTTACACTGTCACTATTCAGTCACGAGTCATGCCGTTCAATCAACAAGGACCGCTCATAGATGGGGATAATTATGAGACAAACCTTCGGCGAACGGGACCACGATCAACGCTCTGTCCACGAACACGGTGTTGGTCAGGTGCTGGGACACTCCAACCGACTCCGGCTCCTGGAACTTAACGAAGCACACCCGGGACGTCACCGGCATCTGCGAATCACTGCCGAGGGAGTAAAAACGTTTTAGGTGAAATAGCAGAAAATGGCAAACTATTTATACAATGCTGCCTTTGACAACATAACATTGTCCAATCTCACCCACACCGCTTGTCTGTGGAAAAAAAATGCGTTCGGCGCATCCTTCATATGACATTATCCACACTTTACTGCCATAATAATGATAACAAATGGACATCAAGCGGGGTTTGACCAGCGTGTAAACAACAACGACACCCCTGCTCCAAGCTGTCCTCATTAATCAAAAGGGCCAGGATCAATGATGCTGGCTGGTTTATCATGTCACGGTACTATAAGTAAAAAAAAAATGGATGAGTGTATCTGCAGATGTTTAATCTACACTGAATGTGACACTTTAACACCCCCAGGTACTTGTAAGGAAATATTAAGATAAGTCTTAGTATTTCTGCCTATTGGTCTGCGAGTCAGGACACCTCCCCCTCTTGGAAACGTGTGGCAGACGTTCGATCGACAGATTCGTCACAATTGGAAGAAATAATCCTCAGTTATTCACCAAGTTAAAATCGCGATAGTGTGTGAAAGTTATGAGGCGGCAAGTTTAAAAAAAACAAAAATAAAAAACCCATAACAGATCCAGAATTGAAGGGTTAGCACTTCCGTACTTACAGCGTGCAACTTCACTAATATCAAAGCCGAAGACCCGAGCTGACGCCACAACCTACATTCATATCAGAAAGGATGTACGAGTTGCACATTTAAGCATTTAATAATGAAGCTATCTTTACGGGATCCCTCGCTGATGTGTGTGTGTGTGTGTGTGTGTGTGTGTGTGTGTGTGTGTGTGTGTGTGTGTGTGTGTGCGGAGCTCGGTCAAGTCAGATAACGAGGGACTTTAACGTGACTCGAGCTAACGTCCGCTGTTAGCCACGGGTCTGGTTAGCATGGGCCTCGGGCCCCCGCGCGGCCACCGAGCGCCTACAACATCCACCCAGGCGCCGCGAGTGCATCTCCATCGTCAACACGTGCGACAAACCGACATCCAGTCCACTCACTCTGGCGGGAATAACTTCAGCTCGTCGATGGATCCCAGAAAGCCGAACAGCGTCCTCATCTGCTCCGATGTTGTGCTCGGCGACACGTTCGTCACCTGCACCACCTTCGTGGTGTAATTCATGTTTTTTTCCGACTAAAAACGACTTAAAACAACGAAATCAATGTCCGCCGCGAAACTGGAGCCGAAGTGACGGTTATCCGCCGGTTAATAACTCGCCAATTTGAAGATAGTCAGCTCGCGAGGCGTTAGATCTCAACCACAGCTACCGACCGTTGCATTTCGCCGCCATGTTGTTTTTCCCGAGCAACGCGCGCATGCGTAGTAAAATATTTTTGTGGCCGAAGTATTAAAAACAACAAAAAAAAAACATTATAGGCACATTAAGATTCATTCGTTTATTTCCACCTCACATTAGCGGTCGGTGTTATATTATTTTTATACGCACAACTGTACAAGACTAAAATTATGTATTAACAGTTTTGACCTGCAATAAACAACCAACAGAGGTCGCCCTTCCACGCAAAGATCACAGAGACACATACTGTGACGTTTTTAACACTGTATCTGAGATTTTAAGATTAAAGTCGTAATATTACGATGGAAGGGGTTGTAACTCAGAAAGAAAGTCATACAATTTCAAGGTTGAAGTCGCAATTTAATGAGAAAATGTCATAACATTTCGAGGGGGGGAAAGCATTTTACCATTTCCTCCTCAACAAAAGAGACAATTTCTTTTCAAGTCCATGTGTTTTTTTCATCGGAATATACATAGTTTATTTCACAACCATTTTAAAGTCCTGATGGTTATGATAATGTGCAGCTGATGTGCTAATAGATGAATAATTTCATTATTTGTGAGACCAATACTAGTTTAACTTAACAGAATGCTCCACATTCCTCATTGTAACACAGGTTACAGGCTGATCCTCTGATATCCCACCTCTAAAATGACATTTAGCCTGGAATTATGTTTAATATTTTGAATTTTCCCGATAAAATAATGATTTTAATGTTTTAACCTATTTTGATTCGTAATATCACAACTTTTCCTTTGCAGTATTAGTCATATATTTTTTCCCTGGAAGTGGCCCAAATAGTCCGTCACACATAGAGACTAATGTTCGGTAGAGTACAAGTAAAGTCAAGTACTGTACTTAGATACAAGTTAGGGGTACTTGAGGTATTAACAAACGCTGAAGATGTGATGAACAAAAATCTAAGACTTTCAATCTCTAAATGAATATGATGAAATGACTTCAGTGGACTTTACTCCTCTGGAGTTTGCATGTTTTTGTATGGTTAGAAGAAACTGTGCAAAACAAAGAATGTGCATAAAATGTGTTTTCCATCCTCTCAGCTCCATGTCACCCTTAATCTGAGCAGAGCACCGAGGTCTGTCCGCACCCAGGTGAGATGTGATATCTTGCCTCTGGCAGTGAAAGCGGAGGCTTCCATTAAATTCCCCCAAAATGAAAAGCACTCATTCTTCTACTGTTCATTGCATCACAGTATGAGCGCTTTTGTGTGTTATTGTCAGTTTTTACCTCACACCTCACCATGTTTTATAGCATTACAGCATTTAAATTTAATTTTCCCTCATCATGTTATTGGTCTTGCTTCGTATGTTTATAGTGTCTAAACCCATACAGGCTCGGCACTTTTTCCTGTTCACCACCACCACTAATCTACCCTGTATGACTGTTGTTCTGTTGTTGCTCGCTTTCACAATTTCTAATCCTGACTGCTTTTCATCTCCTGTTGAAGGTCAGACTGAACACTGACAGAACCCCTTGTCAGCCTCATTCTGCATTCTTTGCCCACCGACCCTTCTGCTCAATTTAAGAGAAGAGAGAAAAACAAATATTTTTGAATTATCTGATATCACAAAGAATCTTGCTATTTAAAGTCAGTCCACGTGAGTTGGCAGGCAGGGAAGCCACACCGTAACCCTGCCACTGACACAAATGCCCCTGGCGAAACTCTTTCTACTAATGGTGTATTTTCCCAAGAGGAACAATACACTGCTTGTCTCCATGCTACGTCGAACATAATCCCTACACCTGGATTAGGCCAATTGTTGCATGGAGACAAGTATGTTAAGACATTTTGTGCTCACACCAAAGAAATTGCCACATTTGATCCAGTTATTATGGTGTGAAACAGTCATTGCACAACAACACATGATAATAGCAGTTATAGAACTGTTCACTGTTATTGCTGTTTCACAATATTTTTCAGATCCTTATTCTGTCACTGTAATTTTTCAGATAATCCTAATAAAATCTAAAATTAGGAGGTATTATTGTCCTCAAATACTAAGAGGTCTCTTTTTGGACTCTGTAACCTTAATCCAAATGGTACTTTCTATAAATTCATAACAATAAAAATCTAAATGAGAGCAATTGACACACATTTAGCCAAGGCTGGGTTATGTACTGGCTATAACTTTGAATGTTACATATTATGAGATACAAAACTTAAAACCGCAACCAGTTCTGTTGTTTTTAGGACTTGCTTCATTGCTCCATACATTGCATCCACATACAGATCTATATCTGACTATATCTATATATGACTCAGTATAACTATAATGTTAAGCTCAAAATCTGAACAAATGTTACAATTGAACCCCCACAAAAAATCACATGCACCATTGCAACACTTTTGCCAAGCATGGTTCTCTGTGGTAAATATTCACTGCAATAAATCCGGTTTCACAGGGGTGGACATTGAGTCATCCAGCAGAGGATATTGGCACAATGGGATTCTTGTTCCCGGTGCAACCTGATTGGCCACACAAAAGGTTTACGGTGCGGATTGCCAAGACTGTGAGGGGGACCAGACAAATAAATACCCCAAATCCATGGGGAGGTCAGAGACTTCCAGCTCAGGAGTGACCAGACGTTTTCTCAAGAGCTTTGCTTTGTGTGTTGCCACAAAAAGAAGGAAAACATGGTCAGCCGGTGAGTTTCTCATGAATAACAACTCTTCCAAACGCAATTTTTATTGATAAATTATATTCATTTCCAAAAGGTAACTAGTCGGCACAGCCTATTTGAAAACTGTGGTAATTTAGATCATTGTGTAGACATTTTGTGCAGCTTGACCCTGTGACCCTTTGTTGTTGTGTCTGCAGCTGATGACGGACTTAAACTGATCCAGTTTTTCATATCTTTAATCTCTCAGACTCGTACATTTAACTTGCTGGAAATTCCATCAAGTTTAACGCTCTTGGCTGCGACATTTGTTGATTTTTTTTCTGATGGCAGATTTGAGCACCCAGCTGGTGGCTACAAGAAGATTTTTGAGACGTGTGAGGAGCTGTCTGAGTCTCTTCCAGCAACAGTTATAGGTTTGTTTGCATCTTTCAGACAGAAATAGACTGCTGGCAAATAAATATTTGATATCCATATACCAATTACACTCATACAATGAGTCTTTTTCTTCTTTCTTCTAAGAACACACAACTGACACCCAAAGGAGGCTCTAAACACATCTAACCAACGTATTTCAAAAACAATGTCCCATTCAGGTTTATCATGTCTGTGTTCCACAGGGAGGATTCCTTCCTTTCTGAGGGGAAGTCTTCTCCGTTTGGGACCTGGACTTTTCGAGGTCGGAGATGAACCTTTCTATCACCTCTTTGATGGACAGGCCCTCATGCATAAATTCGACTTCAAGAACGGTGAAGTGACCTACTTACGAAAGTAAGAGTTAAAGGACAACACCTCAGGGTTGACTTTCTTTTTTCAGCCCATTTCTATAGATTACCATACTGCTGATCCTTTTACCAATAATGTTCACATTTCTGCAAGTGGATTATACTGAATAAAGAAATGGCTAATTATTTACTAAATCAGGTTGCCAAGTCACTGTAACACGTTTGAAATACTCAACAGCGAAACCTTTGATGAAATATTCATGCAACCTTTGAAGATATTGAACTTCTGAGAACGTCTTCCCCTCTCAACACCTTAACATGAAATAATGTTTTGGTCCACTTCTTTACCTAACCTTCCACATTTTGTCTTGTTAACTTGTTAAACACATTTAGTACTTACTGTAAGTTCTCCTACTGTACTGAAACTTAAGTGTTGTCCCCCAGTTGTGAGTTGCTGTGGATCTGCCAAGTGACTAATGTTATGTATTTAAAAATACATTTCGGTGAAACATTTTGGACGCTTATATGTCATGTTTTTGGAATAAGATTCTCAATTTTTCTCTCCTCTGCCTTAGGTTCATCAGAACAGATGCTTATGTGCGAGCCATCACAGAGAAGCGCGTGGTGATCACTGAGTTCGGTACATTTGGGTATCCTGATCCCTGCAAAAACATCTTCTCCAGGTGGGTCATTGTAGAATTAAAATTCAACCTGATATATTTTCCACTAGGTTCCCTTTTTCTTTCCACTGCTGAACATGCTGCGTCTGCTTTCTACGATCTCCAGTCTTTTACTCGTGTCAGCTAACATTTTAATCTCACAACATTACCTTTATGTGAAATGTAATCTTTTTTGTTTTTGTTTTGCAGGTTTTTCTCTTACTTCAAGGGTGTGGAGGTCACAGACAACTGCCTGGTGAACGTCTACCCTGTCGGCGAGGACTTTTATGCTGTAACGGAAACCAACTACATCACTAAAGTAAACCCTGACACGTTGCAGACACTGAAGAAGGTACATCATTTAAAATATATCACTGAATTTTAGATGTAAAAAACACTTTTAAACTTTTTGTGTTCCTACTTTTCTTCATATTTCAGTAATGTAAAATGCACCTTCTCTGTGCAGGTTGACATGTGCAACTACATCAACATTAATGGAGTGACAGCCCACCCTCATATTGAGAATGATGGCACAGTGTATAACATTGGAAACTGCATGGGGAAAGGAGCAACACTGGCCTACAACGTTGTCAAGATCCCACCCACACAGAAAGGTCGGCATCACTGGGATGCAAAGAAGCACATGCCGTCACTTTAACACAAGTGACCCAGATTTACCTAAATATACTAATGAATGGTAATGCAGGATTAAATTAAACACAGTGACTCCCCTTTTTTGGAATCGCACCCTCTTTAGACAGTATTAGGATTAGATAATGTGTCTTTAGAATTAATATAATTTCGAAATGAATGTGAATTAGGCATAAAGTAACACCTCTCAAATATCACAACCTTTGCTCTCCTTCTTAGATAAGTCCGATCCCATCGAGAAGTCCAAGGTGGTGGTGCAGTTCCCCAGTGCTGAGAGGTTCAAGCCCTCCTATGTGCACAGGTGTGTGATTTTGTCAGTCAATCCGTTTCATAGATGTTGTCACAAGAAAGTTTTAATGACGTCGCCTCCAAAAAATTTCAGCTTCGGCATGTCAGAAAACTACATTGTCTTTGTGGAGACCCCGGTGAAAATCAACCTGCTGAAATTCCTGAGCGCCTGGAGCATCCGAGGCTCCAACTACATGGACTGCTTCGAGTCCAACGAGAGCCAAGGAGTGAGAACCTCGAGCGGATTGATATCTTTATCGAGTTTAACCCCTCAAATTATCACCAGCCCACCTCAACTAAGCTCAACTATTTTCAATGTACTTTTTGTAGACCTTGTTCCACCTTGCCAGGAAAGAGCCAGGAGAGTACATCGACCTCAAGTTCAAAGGGGCAGCCATTGGCATGTTTCATCACATAAACACCTACGAGGACCAAGGGTTCATTGTTTTTGACCTGTGCGCTTGGAAAGGGTGAGTGAATAACTCTTATATAAGGATTTTCCCATATATATTGATATTAGTGTACTTGCGTGTCTAACCATTAGTTCCTTCTTGCAGATTTGAGTTTGTTTACAACTACCTCTGGCTGGCCAACCTGAGAGCCAACTGGGAGGAGGTGAAGAAGGCGGCCATGATGGCGCCCCAGCCAGAGGTCCGCAGATACGTCATTCCCCTGGACGTTCACAAGGTGAGTCACTTGTCTTGTTCATCCACACGGACACAAGTTGCCACCTACAGATGCAGAGTCTATTTTGTTTTCTTGCTCTCACCCTGCCGTGCACACAATGTAGGAGGAGCAAGGGAAGAACCTCGTCAGCCTGCCGTACACCACAGCCACAGCGGTGATGCATGCCGATGGGACCATCTGGCTGGAGCCTGAGGTGCTGTTCTCCGGGCCTCGCCAAGGTGCCGACGGAACCATCAAACTTTCTGGTGGACACATTCATTTTTAATATCAGCAAAATATCGTAATAATTTAACCATTTAAATGTTTTGGTTTTTTAAAAATAGCATTTGAGTTCCCTCAAATCAACTACAGCCGGTTTGCAGGGAAGAATTACACCTACACCTATGGCCTGGGTCTCAACCATTTCATTCCAGACAGGGTATGTTATTAAAAGGGCTCATAAGTCATTAGTGAGTCGGAGTGTATAAAACAAAACTGCTTCTTAAACTGTTGCTTTGTTCCCCTGTGCGCAGATCTGCAAGTTGGACGTGAAGACCAAGGAGACCTGGGTGTGGCAAGAACCAGACTCCTACCCCTCTGAGCCCCTGTTTGTCCAGACTCCTGATGGGGTGGATGAGGATGATGGTATGTCATCTGCAGCATATACACATTAGATTCATTTCTACGCCGTCCATGATAGAAATTGTCTAACGATAATCTCGCGTCGTGCCCGACAGGTGTGCTGTTGACCATCGTGGCGGCTCCCGGCTCCCAGAGACCAGCATATCTCCTCATCCTCAACGCCAAGGATCTGTCTGAGATCGCCAGGGCAGAGGTGGACTGCAGCATTCCCGTCACCTTCCACGGGATGTACAAACCCTAATGCGGCATCACTCAGGACGTGTCCGGTCCTTCTGCGACTAGATGACATGTGCCAACTTGAATGTAGTAGAAGTTCTATCCCTCAAGTGTCTGTAATGGTTTAATTAGAGAAATGGATTTGTTCACATGTTGTGTCACTGGTATTTCATGGTTAGAGAAATAAACTCATCAATATCAATACACCCTGCTGTTCTGTATTCATCTGGTATGTGACATGTTCATTAACTAGGTGGCTTCATGAGCTTTCTTATAACAAGCAAACATTTGTCCCCAATGCATCAGCTGGCACAAATGCAAGCGGTGCCAACAATCCCTCGGTCTAAATTCTTGAGATATTTGTAGAGATTGAATATGTTGCAACACAAAATCTCATTACGGTCTCATTTGAACAAGTGACCTTTTCCATGTCTGTCCTCATTGTGTTGTCTTGAATCTAATCTAAAAAGGGAGGGCAGATCTTGCAGCAGCTCAAAGCTGATCAACTGTGAGAAAGGGGGAAAGAAGGAAAGAAAGAAAGTAAGTTGCAATTATTCTTTTTCAAGTGCATAAAGATGAATGTGACCCTTGTGATCAATGTCATGAACCCAAGTAAACAACACACACTTCATTGTTTGTAGATTAATTCGAGAACGAGGCATCCATTTGGTCTGATCTTGTGTTGACACCGTGATTTACCCTCTGTTTTTGTTTATTACAACTCCAGTCTCTCAGATGTTCCTCATAGGCATAGTGAGTCACATGGTTCGTCCCCTGCTGATGCAAGATCATGAAACAAAGCATGAAACATTACTAATGTGGATTTGGCTCGATGGCAGTGAATGGAGAACCATGATTATCCAGGTAGGATTTCATTAATGAAATACACAAAGATATATTTTGCAATTGTGTGTTCTGTAATCCCTCATTTTAGTCAGTCATAGCGTTACAGATCTTCTCATTTGCGAGCCTTCAGTCCACTGTACACAGACCACCAACAGTGGAAATGAGGACAAATGCCTTTTTTCATTGATTAAACAAAACCGATAATGTTTTTTTTGGTGTGTTTATTTTTCTTTCTTTTTTTTTTTTTACATGAGGGCTTTTGGCCATCCAAAAAGAAAGTAAGAAAATTTAACAAAAGAAAAGATCACAGGAAATATTAATTTTCTGAATAAACTAAAGCTGAAAAACACAGCAAAGGAAAGGCTCAATGGAAAACTTAATATCTCAGTTTTTTTTACTATCACACCATAAGAGGAGTCTCTCACAATCTGAAAATCGGTTGGGGCAGAGGTTTGCATCGTCAGGACTCAGCCAGTGTAATAGTTTTTATATATTTACTGTCCTAAACACACAGTGGATGATTTTACATACATTTTGGAACATTCGTTAAAAGGTCAAGGTAACAGATAAAACACAAGTAACAGAAAAAGACAGCCACACTGCCACCAAACAAATGCACAAATACAAAGGAAACCAAAGATTTTGTAACTACTGCTACAGTGAATGGAAACAAAGCTTTTTAAATTAAAACATTAATTGTACTGTAAACAAAAATATTGTGACGTATAACAATGTGAAATGAATAGATCCCAAGTCTTCATTGAAGGGGCAGTTTGACATTTTGGGAAATGCGCTTATTTGTTCTGTTGTTACATAAAGCGAGATGCTGACGAGCTCAGTTTAGCAAGCCATTGGAAGCAGCTAAAATTCTGTTCTGTCAAAAGAAAATATCCTCACAGCACGAGACACTGTCATTAACATGCTATAAATTGTTTGGTGAATTTGCAGATGAAAAGAAGTGTGAAAATGACACATTGTTGCTTTTCAAGTAGATGCGTGCTCTAACTGTTTTTTTTGTCTAACTCTTTTAAAACATTACTCTCTGTGCACAGATTTAGCAAACTACAAATTAATTAATTTGTGGGATTAAGAGCTTTTGGTACATGTTTCATTCTTACACAGAGCCAGTCTTGCCTTAATTCTAGCGACCCTGTCTCTATGGTAGGCTAACTGGCTCCAACTCCATACGTCCCGTTGACAAGAGAGTGGTGTCGATCTCATCAAACTCTCAACGAGAGGGTAAATGAGCAGGTTTTTACAAAATGTCAAACTTTTCCTTCGACCTCGAGCAAACCTCTGTCCCTTTTACAAACACATAAAACACACAAGAATCCAAACTCCAGCAGAACAAAGCGGAGGCTCACACTACTGAATCACGGATTTCATGAAATACATCTTCAGGCTTTACTTCAACGCGGTAAGTGACTACTGATAGCTTGGAAATTTTTATGTTTACCAGCTATATAACTTTTGCATCTCAAGGAATGAAGTATTGATAGTGCAAGGATGTAAGGTACATATATTAATATATTGTTTTAGATACTGTCCTATAAGTAAAGTGCAAATCTCTGGATCAGATGAGAAGTGTGTGTGCAAGCATTTCTAATTTTTGACCGACTGATCCACCTGCCCATGCACAAATGAGCCCTTTACACTGGCTGCCAGCTGCTTCACACGCCCTCTGGTGAAACATTCACATTACACATCGTCATCCCTTCAACTCTAAGCATTTTTTAAGTCTGGCTATTCAGTGTACAAACATCATGTGGTTTTTATCTCATCACTTATAACTAGAATCACTTATAGACTTCGGGTGATTTACTTTAAGTATGTGTATAATTTTGTGTAAAACTCCTGACTAAAAGGAGAATTTCTTCTTCTTTTGTGTGTATTCCAACATCTCAAAAGGTGAGAGTCAGTAGAAGATCAATATGTTACGGATGTCTTTGCTCACTGTTGCCACAGAAAACTTCTAATTTAATCTGACGGATGTCTAGCAACACCTCAAAGCATTTTGGTCAATAATTTGTCAGTTTAAATCTTCTATCTAACTGGGCATGAAGGTGAAATGGTGTCAGCTGAGGAGAAAACACCACTGAGACCGGCTCAAGTGGAAATGCACAGTCACAAACCCGCCCCCAGTCACACATGCTCACCATCAACGCTGGATGCAGCTCCGGCATGAGAAACACACACAAACACAATCATACAGGGTCGACTTGAAACAGTTTCTCACTGACTCGTGTAATTGATGTTTAAGACCAGCTTATTTAGACTTGAGGGCATGGAAGGCAAACATTAGGTGAGTCAAATTTGAAATTTTCAAAGTGCAATACCACAGCCAACCTACCCCCCCCCCCCCCCCCCACACACACACACACACACACCTCCTCACATTCTGTAAAAGGGCAGTTGTAGGGTTTGTGTTTTGGAGTCGGGGCTGGAGGGGGGCCATGTTTGATCTAAGCGTGGGAGTGGAGGGGTGAAAAATCAGTTGGTCTCATAGGTGGAGAGTAGGGCAGCATCCACGGGCTCCATGCAGGAGGGGCAGGTGAAGGATCTCATCAGCCAGTCGTCTATACAGTCCATGTGGTAGATGTGCATACACGGTAGGAACCGGATGGGGTCCCCGTATACAAAGTCCAGCATGCAGATCACGCACCTGAAAACGGATGAAAGGAAGAGCTTGAATACATCACATCAAAAATGATCTAAGATTTACATTATTGTGATATCTTTGTAAAATTTGTCATTTTGCAGTGTTAAAAAAAAGATACATTACAATTATGTAGAACTAACAATTAGTCCTTCAAACAGGTAGTTGAGCAACCGAAAGCTACTCATCAACAATATGGACAATTGATACTTCATTTTAGGGTCTTAATGTGAATTCTAATTACAGCTCTTCTGTTTATTGTGAAAGCGTTGTTTGGACAAAATAACAAATAATTGTAAAAATATGAAAATGTCAAATTGAACTTTGTTTTGTCATATTTTATAGACTAAAAGCTGAATAAAATACAAGACAATGACAACCATCATTATGATTATGCTAAATAGATAAATCATAAAGCCTGAGGAACCAATCCCGTCACATTGCAGGGGGTTTACATATTGTTTTATATATCGTAGCAAACCTCTGATGCCCCGTTTTGCTGTAAAAATAAAGTGGATATCGGAGAAGCCGGGTTGAAGTTGTTTATCTGTATTTTGCAGTTGTAAGGGCGTGATGATAAACGTGTAATCTTGAGGAACAAAGAAGAGTTTTTAGGGGTTCAATTAATACTATAAGAGGAACTTGAATTTGACTATGTCATTGGTCGATCAGCTGAATATTTCAGCACACAAAAATAACAATAACAGGTTAATTCCGTTCCGCCTGCACTTATGCTGCATATAGTGCTTCGGTTCCCTGTATGGATGAGCTCGGACGCAGCAATACAAAACGCTCACTCTCGGATCTTTTTCTCGGAGCCGTCCTGCCCTCCATCATAGACGCCCCTGGGGAGGTGCTGGATGAGGCCGATGCGCTGAGCTATGCGAATCTGCTCCTCCTCTGTCAGCTGTGTGGCCAGACGGGCCTGGCTGGGTGTGGGGTGGTACATGGGCATGTGAGCCTGCTCCTGGTGACACAAAGAGAAACGGCAACACAGAGTTATCCTCCGGATTCAGCTGACGTACACCGGGATCAACCGAGGGACGAAAGATGAAGCAGCAGTTCGCTGAATGACATATCGATCCTGTGGATGTGACACAGACACATTTGTTTACTCAGACACAGTCGAGGGTGACGAACAACACCTGCTGTATATTAATATGTATGCCTTCGACTCACGCCGTCCCACGTGTGGCAGACAGACACTCGTCTGTCTCGGGGTTAGTAACCATATCATAGACGATCACCTGGTACGGCGGAGGTGGCTCCAGGTCCGGATCGGTCCCATCCGCGAAGCTCGCCCGGTCCGACTGGGACTCGTGAAGCAGGGAGATGTCGTCTGATGTCGGGGACTTGAGACAGTTGCCCATGTCTTCGTGTCCCCGCCGCGGTCGTCCTCCTGGCCGACGTTACAAAAAACAACAACAACAAACAACAACAAAAAAACAAAACAATCGGATCTCGCTGTTGCTAAAGTTGCCCGTCGGTGGCTAATGTTAGTTTTGTCCTTCCGCTATTCCAGATACGATGACTTGATACTCGTGGTATAATATACTCATGGCCATAAAAGTCAAACGTAAACGCGAAACGTTCAAGCAGACGTCCGAGCTACTTCCTCTTCATGTTTACACTGAAGAACAAAACAAAGGGCTCCCGAGCTAAAGACAGCTGGCAGTCGCGCTAGCTCCTCCTCAGCTCACTTCCTTGGTGAGTGTCACTCATTCCTGCGTAAGAAACGGAATTCCTATGGAAAATATCGACTCTAGCGGAAACCGTGGCCGATCGACTGCTCGGCCTGCGGAACGGCCCGTAGCGACATCTCTGCCTTTTAACTTCGTGAGTGAAACTACAGTTTTTCTTCCTTGCTAGCTCTTAGCTCTTTCTTCAGCCGGACGTCGGTCCGTTGGATATGACGTAAGGCTTGTAATTCTGCGCCTCTGATTGGACACATATCTGTGACGTGGTCCGCAAAAGGGGGCAAGTCCCGCCCCCTTTTCATGTCAACACCAATTGATACTTCACCCCCCCCCCCCCCCCCAAAAAAATATATAATGACAATAATCCACAGTGTATTCATTTACTCTGGTCAGGTTTAAGTTGTACAGAGCTTCATCGGAGTAGACCTTTCAGATAGATCAGATATTTTGACTCACTAGTAAATTGGATATGGTCAAATAGTCTTTATTTGCTCAGGGTTTATAACTGAATGGAATAAGAAGCTTGTTTGGGGGTTTTTTTTCACCCGAAGTCAGATGCAGGGTACAGGGCTGGGTCTCTCCATCTGGCAACACAGATATCTTCTAAAACTAAGGATCCTAATGATGTCAGTCAAACCCGTCAGTCCGTATAAAACAAAACAATACATTTCAGAAGTTAATTATTTTCTTGTTTGTTTAGCTGTTGATAGCTCCCCTATCCATACAATTTTTCAAATTTGGATATACCTGAAACAGTAGTACGTTCCGTGTCTATAGCTCTAAAATATATATAAAAATTACCAATAACAATGGCAACTTGAGGACACCTTTATTTGTATATACAGCTTTTGTACACATAAAAACCCACAAATTATTTGCATTCCAGGAATTTATGATACAAATCTCCATGTTTTTGGTTAAGTGAGTTTCACAGAATCGGCCTACTTCAGGCAAATAAAACAAACACACAAATCTTAAAATGAAAATTTTCAAAGATTCCCTTACCTTTAAAGCTCATCAGCTGATACCGTTTAATATTCTTTTTTTCCTCTAATGTTACAAACAGCATAATTTATCTGTACATTATTAGTAAGTAATAGAGTAATGTTAATTTGTGAAGCAAAATGTGTCATGGTGTGTCTACGGTGTTTCTACAGTCATCGTCTGAAATGGTTCATACAATATTCACAAGGAAGAAAAAAGATTAAAAATAGATGAAAGGTCAATTGTTTTTGGATCAGGTCATGTAAAATTATACGCCCGGTAAATCAAACATAAAATGTAATTGTTGGAAAGTTCTCATTAAAAAGGTGCAGACTGGCAAAATAAAAGAAACAAAGAAATTTTAAGGTTTGGTGGGGGTATGATTTAACAATAACACAGGGTGAAATAACAAAAAAGCATCTTTTCTCCGTTATACTGTAACTGTATTCTTTTCTGACAACTTATTATGTTCAATACCAAAAAAAAAGGAAAATGACTGGGAGAATCAGGCAGTTTTCTCCCTGCATATTCATTCACACTGTAAAAAAAATCCAGCATTATTTAGTATTAGTATCCATATTGTCTGGTAAAGTATCAGATCACCTCATCATGATGGCTTGTTGTATTGATCTGGTCAAATAAATGGCAATGGTTGTGATGATCACAATGTATTTACAAAACAAATAATTAATTATTAAGAAAATGTAGTTACATATTCACACACCCCACAGGTAAATACTGTTTAGAGCAACACTGAATTATTTAGGAACATCCTCAGAAATGAAAATACATATATTGACACAAATTACATAATTTGTATGTAGTATTTATTTCATTTATTTTCTGCATCCCAGCACTATCTGAGATGTATTATTACTCTCTATCATCAAGTACAAGTCAGGAAGTAGACCTTATTTATTGTCAGTGTTCTGTGTGAATTGGCAACTACAGTTTCAGGAAGTATTGTTCTTCATCATTTTGGGTTTACATTTGACCAAATATCCAAAGAGCTCACGGCCTCAAAGCACTGATGCAAAAAGACCTTCACTCTGTACACTGTCGTACAGTATCCTCCGCCGACACCTCTCAGGGATTCCCCCCCCTCTTCCAGACTCTGCCTCTCATCCCTAGCACCTGTCGTCCTCCTCTGTGTCGCTGAGAGGATCGCAGCCTGCAACTGAGGCCGTCTGTGCCAGACGCTTCCGAAAGTGTCCGTTGGGGACCTGCCAGCCAGTCCGCAAACGTGGGCGGGCCGAGCTGATGGTGTTTGAGCGTCCCAGGCTGCAGGCCACAGCTGCCTCAAAGGTCAAGGTCTCCATGGGTCCAGAGGGGTCTGGGCTGTGGTCGCCCTCTTGCGAGGCCAGGAACGGTTCGGAGGGGTAGCGCCGAGGCGGGGACGGGTGCTGGCCGGCCTGGGCCCCCCTCTCTCCGGCAGCCTCCTCTTGGGTCTCCCAGGTGGACTTACCCCGCCTCATGGTCTCTGGGCTGCCCTGTTCATCCTCCTCTTCGCCGACGGATGCTTGTGTGCGACACACGAGTGGGGAGTAGGAGATGTGAGGGCGAGAGCGGGTCGGGGTTTGAGATAGCGGTCGTCGGCCGCTGGGTGTGCTGGACTCTGAGGTGGAGGGCACTGGACTGTCTGAGCTGTTGCCCTGAGAACAAGAGGAACTTGGATTACATCATATCAAAATTTAATAAAGTCCAAGGAAGTAAACCGTTTGTTTTTTAAGTGAAGTGAGTAAAGCACGTTTGATTTGGGACAACATTCTGTCAGTGACAATGACCTACATGTAATTGTGAATTTTTCTAACCTACCTGTTTATCTCGGGGGCGTGCTCGATCTACGCTGGAGGATCGTGACGGCTGCAAGCTTCTTTCCTCTGAGTTACAACGAGATTTGTCTGGAGAGAGGAGGTGACAGCGCTCCTTAGAGCGGCCACGCTCCTTGTGTTCAGACCGAGAAACTAGTGGACAGAATACGACAGAATAAAATAAGTGATTGTGAAGAGTGTATCTGTAAAATGTCATCAGTGTTGGTGTATAAGCATTGTGACTTAAACTGCTATGGTAAAAACAGACGAGTCCACTAACCAGCAGCCTTGTAGCTTTTGTGACGAGGTCGATAAACTCGCTCAGGACTCTTCTCATCCTCCCAAAGACCATTGACCCGCTGATCCCCAACAGTGGACGCCGAGCGCTTCATGGAGCCACTCGCAACCTCCGTCTGCTTGTATGTGAAAACACAGACACAAATGCAAGAGCAAGGTACATATACAAAGGAAAATGTAACACATACTATACTAACATTGAGATTATTTAATTCAGAAATTTGTAGACCAGTGCAGTGTGTTTAGCAATTCTTTATCATACTTTACACATTATATTTTAGTATTTCTTTTATTCTGGAGGTGAAAGAAAGAGGCTGAGGTAAAAAGGCGAGGAATCAGCTGATCACACCCCATTCTGACAATTCATTGACCCTAATCAGACTCCCAGCATAGAGCAAAGACAAACCAAAACCATCATATTTTAAACTCAGCATCTTGTGCACGAAAAGGACCGAGGCACCGTGGCATTAAAGCCCATGCAGCCACTGAAGTCCAAGAGATCCAGCCCGAGTCCGTGTCGTGGATGATGTGTGTACCTGCGATTCTACAGCCAGACGGGGCATGGAAGAGGCCCGCACACACAGGCCCCTCCCTAGCGGAAGCTCCAGTGGGGCTTCAAATCCCCTACTGCACTCGCCCACCTAGGTGAGTACAGAAACAAGAGAGGAGGGCAAGGAGAGACAGAGCACCACTCAGGCTCGTCCCTGCCAGGACCGCCTCTATAGACCAGGTCGGGTGAGAGGGAGGGCAGCCATGCCATTTCATAACTGAGGGTCATCTACCATAGCCATCACCCTCGCCATCCAATCAGAAGCCATTCCAGCCAAATAAAGGACAGATCAACAACTAGTAACAGTCAAAATCACTTCAAGGAAGGAGAAGAGAAAGACAGATTGAGGTTGTGCAAGAGGAGGGGGAGAGTGGGAAAAGACGAGCGAGGATAGACAATAAACAAAACAAGGAAAGACGGGATCCATATTTCAGCTTGAAAGTACATGTATTCATGCATATTCAGGTCTTAATAGCTACACAAGCAGAGCCAGACAACATCTCTCCAGGGGGCAAAACGCATTCCTCTGCACAATAACGTGGGGGGATTCCAGTATAACTCCGTATCATTCATTTAGCAGGCAACGTGGACCAGTGAAACCAGACAGTGTATACACAGCAAAAACATCAACAATTTGACAGTCTGCCTCCACTAATCCGACCTCCACGGGACTACAACGTAACCAGAGACAGGAGCACAGAGAATCAGCGATGCCGTGCTCTGCAAGGCACTGAGAGAAAAGTCATCAGTTCAAACATGTTCATAGTGTTTTTCAGCGGTTAAATGCTTAAATAAATTGTGGGCTTTGTTCAAATTCAGAGTGAACATCTGTGATTTAAGACACAGGTTCCCAAACCTGGGGAAAAAACAAGGTACGGCACAAAATAATATTTTTACATTTTTGAGACTTGAAAATTCTACTTAAGTCATTTTCCATTAGAAGTAAAACTCACACTTTAGTTTAACTGATCACAACCATGGATAGATTACCGAACAAACCAACTACAACTCTGAAATGTCATGTCTTTGCCCAGCAGCCCGTGATCTCACAAACCATTTAAGGTCACAACCCCTTCACGTAGGCAACTTGTGACAGGGGATTTCAAGTAGACACTGCTTTGTTTTAATGCGTCGTAAATTCAAAAAAAAGGGCTGGGAACCACTGCTCTAAGACATGGTTGTGGCACTGATGTTGTCTGCTCATGTTCGCCCTGTTTCTTACCAGATTCTGCTGTTGACTCGCATCAGCGTCGGAGCTCATCGGCTGCAGAAACAGCTCCTGGGGCGAGATCGGGCTCAAGGCCACAAAGCCTCCTCTGGTCCTGTATCAGGACAGAGAAGAACAGTGAGCAAGTGGAGACATACATACAGCGAGCAGACAATTTTTTGCACACGTTCGGCGACTCACAGGGCGGAACCAGCGCTGTGAGCCATCACCGGCAGAGTCTCGGCGTTGGAGAGAATGTCCTCTGGGAGGGCAGAGGCATCCAGACGCTTAAACATCAGGCTACTCTTCTGAAATGAGAAAACAAAAGCACAGCGGGTCAAATTCATTCCAATAATTCCTACCAGTTCTATCCAAACCATTGTGTTTGGTAACAATGGATGCTAAAAAGAATGTTGTGTTTTTTACGTGTGAACCAATGGGCTGACCTGAGCTTCTAGCTGTTGCCTGAGCTTCTTGGCTTTGTTCTGTTTGAAGTAGTCCATTATCATCATCGAAGCGTAGATCTTCCCCACTGTCATGTCCGTATCTGTGAGGGCAGACGCGCTACATTAACTGTCACTGCTTGTCCCTCAGCGTTACGCCAAGTATTTCCTGCGCAGTTAGAGTCAGACCTTTGTTGATAGGCACCAGCAGGTCCAAGTTCTTCTGGGGAAGATAAGGCCAAATGATACTGATCTCTTTCTGCAGCTCACTGTCCAGAGCGATACGGTCCTCACCACCTGGGACAAGCATTCACATTCATCAAATCATCGGTCAATGCATTAAAATCTATTTCTTATTTTTGTCAGCAACCCTGACCTCTGGCTATCTTGACGTCCAAAGCAGTTCGGATGAGCGACATGAGCGTGGAGGTAAAGTGGACGGACATGTCCTCGTCCACAGGCATGTTCATCAACACCAACCTCTGATGAAGAAGAAGAGCGAGGGGGATTCATTCAAATCACTTCGGTGTAAACTTCCAACACAAGTATACGGCAGCATATGTTGATGGGATTCTACTTGAGTTTTCAGTTCACCTAGACCTTTTTGTGTTCGGGGATTAGTGATCCGGTTTTCAGTACCTTGTAGGCGATCTTAGCCGGACATTTTTTGCCCAGGCCCAGGGGTGGAGACATGTGTGTTAACATCTCGTACATGGCCGTGTAGTGGATACGACCACTTGAGACGAGGACAGAAGCAAAAGGTGGAGAGGTCAATGAAAGGAGGTGTAAAACACAGATCGGGACAAACTTCTATCTCACATTTTCACCGTCTTGTCATTCTTGGTTGGCATCTGAAACATGGCATTTCGAATATTTAATGACTCACATATTTGTTTGTTTTTTAATCAAAAATACACACCAGTATTAATAGCTCAGTGAAGTTCAGATGTTCTTATTGAATTTAGAAAAAAACAGCTTTTGCTAAGCATGTATTTAGCATTTCAAATGCTTTTGCTGGCCTCTGCTGGATTAAAGAAGAACATGAATGTTGATCAGGTCTGCTTGAAAAGAATTGAATTGAAAGTGAATATGTTCAAATGCAGCTGTAATATGAGTCAAGTCTCACCACGCCAAGCGATCGTACTCCCCCCAGATGCGGACAAACTCGTCCAGGTGATGGGGACCGAGGATTGACGAGTCTCGTGTCAGGTACTCAAAGTTATCCATAATCACTGCCACAAACAGATTCAGCATCTACAGAGGGAACATCAAGAGAAGTTCTGAGGAGGAAAGCAGCAGAAAGAGAGTTGCCGCATGAACAATGCTGTGTTTTGTCTGAGCACCGACCAGGAACGAACTGAAGAAGATGAATGAGACGAAATAGCAGTAAGCAAAGTCCGTCCCGCAGCCTCCCTCGTGGTCCGGAGACAGGGTGAGGGGCGAGATGGAGGGGTCCGGTTCACACTCCTGACCTGACAGACAGGAGAGCATGATCTCCTGCCAGGACTCTCCCGTCGCACTCCTGGTGGTTCCAGCACAAAGAGAAATCTAGTTTACACCAAATTAAAATCAACTTTTTCATCCGTGAACGTTTTTTTTTGATACAGCCCACCTGAACAGCAGCATCAGCGCGCTGAAAAACGTCTTAAAATTGTTGTGCTGGTTGATGTGACTCTCATCGTTCAGCTTGATGTTTCCAAACACCTGCAGAAAACAGGTTGCTTCAGTAAAATAATTAGTTTGGTTCATTTTTATTGGATCCCCATTAGCTTCCACCTCCAGGGGTACACACATCAAAACAATACAACACAACAAATCAAAACCATTCACAACCACTAAGAATATCAATTAACGCCCCAAATGACCTCATATAACCTGAACATACTGCACAATCATCCACTAAAAATCATGGAAACTAATTTGACATCAAATTGAAAACTAATTTGACATCAAATTGAAAACTTATTTTACATTCACATTAAAGTTTTGGCCAAAAGAACAGCTAATAACAGGCAGACTTCAACTGCAGTCAGTCTGTTATTTGTGATAGTGAGGAGTTTAATGTCATTAATAGAGAAAGAATACCTGCATCCCGATTATAGCATATATGAAGAAAAGCATAGCAATGAGGAGACACACGTAAGGAAGAGCCTGTGGCAGAGGAGAGACCAAAGATAAGGTGGTTAAAAATTGTTACCAGGACAAGATTTTAAATGTTCTTATGTTTCCTGAAAAAAAGATTATATTATGTCCGACCTTGAACGACTGCACGAAGGTCCACAGCAGAATACGAATGGTGTAACCCTGTCTCAGCAGCTTGATCAACCTGGCCGCTCGGAAAAGCTTCAGGAAACTCATGTTGATGGTGTTCACCGACTGGGACGGACACGCGAGCGGTTGGAGGGAATGGAGGGTGGCAGACAGACGGGAGAGACGGGAGGTAAAACACAGATGGCGAAATTCATCACAACAACTTAAGTTGCGTGCAGAGGCAGGGACCATAACAGTCGAGGAAACTTGTGAAGAAAGAATGCTGCGTTTTTTTAAAGCTGGCAATTTGAGTCTTCTCTTTCACTCAGGGCCACGACACTGTGAAAACGAACGACGTCTTGGCAGAATCTCACCTGTAAGTCCACAATTATCTCAGTGATGCTGCCAAGGACAGTGATGAAATCAAAAATATTCCAAGTGTCTCGAAAGTAGTTCTGTTGGAGAGAAAATCTGTTTGTGATCCGTCGACTACACACAGACACACATTCCTTACTAGTTCATCTAGATGTGATCCAAATCCATTAATCAATCGTTTCTTAATACTCACCACAAGACCAAAGGCCAGGATCTTGAGTACACACTCCATAGAGAAGAGGACAGTGAAAGCTGTGTTCAGGTGTTTCAGGACCGTGTCGTACGCTGTCGGGGCCGAGTGGTACTGAAGGGAAAAAACAAAAATAAAAGTTCCAAAGGTTTGGGAGGAAAAGCCCGGTCCTTGCTGTCAAAGTCTGGTGTCAATCAAAACTCAATGACAAACTATGAGTAACTATGATCACTGTGAAAAGATTTTTTGGCCCCCGCGTCTCGAGACTCGCATGTCGTGATTTCTTTAAAAACACAAAACAGACTTTAGTTGGCTGATGATTTTACTGTTCACGCGTCTTCCGAGAAAGTTTACAAGGACTAAGATCAGCGTTTGTTTTTTTAACCTGAAAGATCATATAATGTATGTATCGCCATGTTCCCACATGTTTGAAGGGGCTTAATTTGGACAACGGTATCCGATCAAATTACCAACAAAACATCAAAAATCAAAAATGAAGTCGCTCCCTCAAATCTGCACAGAAATGTATTGTATTTCACAGACACACACATGTACATGAATACGACAACATAGTAGCATACATCACATGATGAAAACATGGTTATCTGATGATCAAAAGTCAGTCTAATATTCAATTTCAAATGAGATTCGTCAGTGTCAGTGATAAAACATGCAACAGGTTCACTCACTCATTCTTTATAAAGTTGTTTACCTTCATCATGAGGACCACGGTGTTGAGGGCGATCATGACGAGCACCGTGTACTCAAATGAGGGAGATGCCACAAAGTGCCACAGTCGGTACTGGAAGGTCTGCCTGTTCTGGGGCATGTAGCGGGTCATCGGCTTGGCGCTGATGGCAAAGTCGATGCAAGCCCTCTGACGGAGAGAGAGTTGACAAATCAGACACACAGAGCTGCAGAGGATCCTCGTACCGTGTCTGTATCTGTGTGTGTTTGAGTGTCTGCATGTGTGTTCCACCGCTCCGCAACCTCGTTCTTCTCCAGACTGCACTCCTGGATCATCTTGTCGCCCTGCTCCTGGAAGGTGATGATGATCAGAGCCACGAAGATGTTGACGAAGAAGAAGGGGAAGACCACGAAGTAAACCACGTAGAAAACGGACATCTCCATCCGATTCCCCCGACTCGGCCCCATGTTCTCCTCGGTTACATCGGTCGAGTGCTGCAGGACCCTGGCAGCAGAAAAGACACTCAAAACCACAGTTCGGCAGAAAATTGGGCCCTTCCGTTCGTGTCTTCGGGCCTCTAGCGCTATTTGAACACGACCAAAAGCCATTTTTTTGCATGAAAAAATACATCTGAATGCCTTTTTTAAAAGTAAACTTACTGAGGCCATCCCTCCCCAGTGGAGACCGTGAAAAGCGTGAGCAGGGCCCAGCAGACGTTGTCGTAGTGAAACTCGTGTCTCCTCCACTCTCTCCTCTTCACCTCCTTTTTGTCTCTGCTGTAGTCAATGTAGAAGCCTCTGTAGGGAACAGGGAAGCCCAGAGGCGATTGTTTCACTTCACTCACTGATGAAAGGGGCAGTTTGAATGAACAGGAACATATTCGGTTTCTTCTGTTAACGTGTAAACATTCCCCCTTCTTTTATACGCGATTATCTGGTGAGTCCGGGGTCTCTGTATTGTGAGAGATTTGTGTTATTGTGCACCTACGGAATTTTGAAGTCATTGTTCCAACTTCTTGTAAACAAAAGGTGTTAAGGGTAGACAATTGATACAACACCTCGACACCTCTTTCCAATATTTGCACAATAACAAAGAGCAAAAGATAAGATACGAGACAGGCACATAATTGATAAGAAATATATTATATATAACTAATCTAAGTCACTCTAGATATACAGCAACTAAGAATTAAAACTTTATAGTACAAATCAAATGTTAGCAAAAAATGGAGATGCAATACATAAATGCGCACCAATAATCAAAAGTTTCTTAGCATCGACCAAACCGTCTCTTTCTTCCACCGTGTTTCTGTAAATGGCGTCAGCCACTATGCAACTTGTGCACAAAATCTTTTGGAGACTTTCCAAGTTGAGGTGGCGTTCACGTGTTTTAAACCTCTGTCTTGTTCTAGGTTTAAAAATGATTAAGGTGTGAGTTGTTTCGTGGTTGGGATATTTATCCACTTACTGGCATTCCTTCTCTGAATTCATGGAGCTGTCATTGCAATAGAAGAACTTCCCCTTGAAGAGCTGCACCGCAATGACGGCAAAGATGAACATGAAGAGCTGATACACGATGAGGATGTTGAAGACGTTCTTCAGAGACGTGACCACACAGTCAAACACGGCCTGTAGAGGAGAAGGACGTGAAGTACGGCAAAGCAAAGCGAAAGAACAACTGAACAGTGGAGAGTGTTTCCTACCTTGAGCTTGGGAAGTCTCTTGATGGTTTTAAGAGGCCGCAGAACTCGCAGAACTCGCAGAGACTTTATTGTCTTGATGTCTCGGCCTTTGTTGTTCCTGTTGACATTGAAACACAGCACTCAGGAACATGGCTGTGCACTCGTGCTAACGCACAAGGACACATTTAAAACGGTGAAAAAGAAAAAAAACACATTGAAAGCAAAAAACGCTAACACGAGTGCAATATCAAAAAGAAATAACACAATGAAACACATTACTGCACCTTGAGTGTATTTGTACAGAGCCCAGCAGGGGTCAAGAGTAAAAAAAATTTTGACATTACCTTGCATACTTTGTATTAATAGTTATATCATCATATATTAAAATCAAGTGTTAAATTGTCCTATCAAGATCATAGTAGCGAAATATATTATTCATCGTATTAGAGGGGACAAATGAGGTAATATGAGGTTACAAATACTTCATTAAAAGGCAGAAATGACTTTTTAGAGTGTAGAAATTATCGGTAACGATTTTACCCCGGATACCCGTCAGGCTCTGCAGTAGAACAAAAACACATTAACAACAACAACAAAAAAGAGGAAAATCACACACATGAAAATCAAAGTAAAAAATAAGGGAAGCCTAAGTGAGAAGTTTACATTTAGTGTGACTGAAATGTTTACCCCATCACATTCCTGGAAGCCCCAACAGTGACACAATCCCCAGGAACAACAGAGAAAGAGAATTGAGGCATAAAGAGAGATCACAGTTATATTCACAACAGAGAAATCAACACATGGTACGGTCCTCATACGGTACAACGAGGGGCACAGGAAGGTTTGGTTAGTTGGTCCGTGACACTCACACTGGGAGAGACAACAGAACAAAAATACTGCAGATGTTGTTAACATCAGTCATGACGCACTGCACCCATGTGTATCCGCACAAATTACACAGAAACCACACGTCCCTCATGTAGTCTGAATTACACTCTGTACAGGAGCATGCATGCGTCCATATTTGCAGTTTTTGAGCTGCCCACTTCAACAATGAGGCAGACATCCTTTTCATTTTTAATTTTTTTTTGAAGGTAAAAAAAAAGTGCCTTTGAGGCAAGGTTGTTTATAACAACACTGTATGCTGAGAAAACGACTTACTGCAGTGAGTCAGTCATTAGTCATGGAAAGGCAGCACCACACAGTGACTCACGTTAGAGCAAAGGCAATCAGAGCTCCCACCACCACAATGAAGTCCAGGATGTTCCACATGTCCCGGAAATAAGAGCCGTCGTGAAGAATGAGGCCCTGGTCTATCATCTGGAGGACAAACACGCCCACGCGGACACGTTGAAGTGGACACATTCAACGCAGGAGTTCGTCTAGTATAAAGTTATGCTCTTTAAAAGTGTCATTGGTGTTTTCAGAGTGGAGAAAAGAGGATGTTTCCGTTGCCCTACCTTGATGATCATTTCAAAGGTGAACACTCCAGTGAAGACGTAGTCAAAATAACGGAGGACCTGCAAAGTTCACAGACGCAAAGACATAAAAAATTCAAAAAGTGTCAATTAAAACAGACTTTTCTGATTGCATATTGCATATATCGTAACATTTTACCTTGTGATACCTTGTTTGATAAATGTATACAACATCCAGTGTTTGGAATATGACCAGTAGGATTTGAAGATCTTTCTGGAGCTGTTTCACTTCCAACCACCATTTATTTCATTTTTTTTTCCAGCTGTTCTCAGCTTCAGCAACATAAAATTGTCAGTTTTTCAGTGTGAACACACTAAGTACTAAAAGCTGCTCAAACACGTTGACAGTGTTTAGAAGCAGTGCAGGTTGAAGCGTGTAGCTCTGTGTTACCATCATTACTGGGCTGAATAGATTTATAGAAATAATGCAAAGATGCTGCAAGGTATTCTGATTCTGCTCAAAGCCCAGAACTCACAGATATGTGTTTGATGCTGCTAGGAGCCCTGCCTGCCAAAAAAAAGAGGTACTCCAGAGATTTAGTACTACACTTCCATTACATCATCGGACTCGCAGGGGACAGATGGGGAAAAGAATTTATATTATATAATATAGTAAAATAATGGGCCCAGCCTTTTAGTTAATTACAGTAATTGAGCTAGTTAGTTCAATGTCGTGGCAAAGGGAAATTCAGTTTGACAGTGCTGTACATCCAGCAACAGCACACTTCATTGAACAGTAGCAACAACACACAAGGACATCTCATGGACATAAAACATCTGTGGACAGTATAAAGGCGAGGCTGGGTTCACGGCGGGGATGTTCCATTGAGTGCTGCTGTGGCTTAATTGTACTAGACTTTTGCCGAAGCGGGCCCCGTTGCACCTTATGGATCTGTGCCTGTGTCCTGATGGGTTTGCTCCAAAAACACTGGACACTTGATATCATAGTTTGTAAAGCAGACCCTCTGCTCTAAATTGGATGTCTGCTACAGGATGATTTACTGTGTGAGTGATTCCAGTGAATGAGAAATAATCTCTGACTCATGTCAAGGGGAAACACAGTGTAGATTTTACTAGCGAGTGCTCGGTTGGTTACTCTCGACACGTTTCATGATACTGGGTTGTGAAAAACAAACTGCGCAGCCATTTCCCAGACAAAGCTGCCGATTCTCACCGTGCATGTGCGTGAAAACCAAATGTGTCACAACACTTTGTTGCTCTCACAGTTTCATGTCAGCTTCAGATCAAACCTGAGAGAGTTCCATTGAGCCGAAACTTCATCAGTGTTATTTTACGTTGAGTACGTTTCCATCATTTTCTTTTTTTAGTCTGATTGAAATGTTTGCTTCTTTGAGGATGAATGTCTGAAACGGTTCAAGAATGCATCAAAATCAATCGGTAAATTATTATTGGTGGACACAGCCTCCCACGCCAAAGCCCCCCCCAATATTCAACCGTCCGATAAGCAGATTCTGCTAAAATTCTCTGCACAACCGCTTTCAGAGATGAATTTGGATCTCACCTTGTTTCTGTCGGAGCTGGTGCACACAGGGTCCTCGGCAGCCAGTGCAATGCTGCTTGCCACGATCACAAGGAGGATGCTCATCTCAAAGTAGCGTAGAGTGACCACATAGTGGCAGATCCTTCTGATACTGTGGATCACAACAAGGGGAGGGTGTTTTTGATCATAGAGCAGACGCAAAACAAAAGGCAATAAAACGATCAAAAATGATTTGGAATCAGCGATTTGGTGGCTTACGGGTTGGATGCCTTGAAGATGAACATGCTGTCTGGGGCCACAGGTTTGGGAGGAATTGGAGGTTCCTCGTCCTCCGTCTCCTCGTCATTCTCGCTCTGCTCGGCCTGGTACGCCTCCAGCTCTTTACTGTTCACTGAAATGCAGACAGGGGTGCAAAAGGAGGGATATTAAAAAAAAACACAGTTTTAGCTCTACACAAACCACTGTGACAGGGAATAATGTGAGTCACCAGTACAATGGATCCATCAAAAAAAGACAAGTGCAAGTGTGGCCCTGCGATGTCAAACACACCTACACGCGGTGATACAGAGAGATACCGACACTAATCCCTCTTTATGAAGCACAGTGAAGGAGTGTGACTGCAGTGGGAAGGGAACACAGTGCTACCTGTCATCGGGGTGAGCTCCAGCAGCGGTTGCGCAGACATTTCGATGGCCACGCTTCCCTCCAGGTTGGACCTGTCACGCTTGATGGACACGCGGCAGTTCTCCGACTCCATGGCGCTCACAGTGTACTCTGTGGCCTCCAAGGCGGCCTCCACTGGGATGTTCCGACCCAGGGGCTCGTACTGGTCCGTGTGCCTGCCGTCGCCCTGCTCGGACCAGGTACAGTCGAGCAGCGGCTCACATTGAGGAGGATCAGGGATGTCAGCGCCAGGAACAGCAGCTCTGGAATCGGAAAGAAAACATAACTGATGCAGCATCTGCTTTTTGGAATTTTTTTAAATTCTCATTGAGAGGGTGTGAAGACAACTTCTACCCTCTTATCTGTATAACACCTCTGTGAAAAGACAAGTTTGTCTTTCTCTTACAACTTTTATCGTATTATATCTGCTCTTTTTCATTGTTTTTTAACCATATACTCTGAATATTATGAATATGAATTAATTAACTACTGTATAACAGTATATTTATATCATGTTTTTTTGTCGTGTCATTATCTGTTGGAGGGACCGCCTTGAAATCTGGTACAAACATTCAAATCACCCGCAGCAAGACTTGTAAAAGGATAATGACCAATTACCAACAGATTTTGAATGACAATCCCATCAGCCTCAGCCATAGCATACATATATGAACTTCTTAAAACAGTAGGACCCCCATCCTGAAAGAGACGAAACGAACAAAGAGTTTTGTCTCTTTGTGTCTGTTTTGCATCATTTCATGGTTGTTTTGTGTCTCTCTTTAGGCAGCCTCATTTAATTCAGCGTAATTATTGTAGGTGTGGATTTTGTCTCTGATCTCCGCCATTGGAGACACGTTAGGAAGAGATGTGAGTTATGTATTGAGACAGAACAAACACGAACCAATCCTTTGAAATGAACAAAAACAGAGCGATTGCAAGGTGCAACTGTCTCTCTCAGGAAAAAAAATCACCCAGTAACATTTCAGATCAAGTGGAGATTCATTTGATAAATATATGAGGAAACAATGGCTCAAATGTACGAGAGTTCACGAGAAAGTGATTCATGCCTCCTCACAGATGAATGCACAACCTTACCTTCTGCAGTCTTCTCCAACTTCTGCGTATGGGTTAATGACGCCGGTTCCACAATCCTCTTGGATTGACCCTCCTGCTACCTCTGCTTTCTCTCTCTCCTCTCTCACTTCCTTCTCCTCCCTCTCATCCAGTATCTTCTTCTCCTGGCTGAGCGAGCGTGTCATTTGTGGCACCTCATGGGGCGACTGTGCACAGTCCAGACTCTTGGCCTCACTGCGAGCCTCGCGGTGGCGGTGGCGTCTGTGCCGGGCCCCTTCGTCGGGCCCTTGACTGGGCCTAAACTTGCGGGCCATCCGGTGCCTGCCCCCACCTGTGGTCCGGTGGTTGGCTCCTCCCGTTTTCTCCTCAGTCAGATTTACCAGAGGCTCTGCCGCCGGAGGCTCGGGAATGGGGATGGAGATGGACATGGGGGGCTCCGGGAGGGGCATCCCAACCGACATGGGAGACTCGGGCAGGTGAGCCGGACTGGCCTCTGAGGAGAGGGCGGGGACTTGGTGGCCGTTAGTGGGCGCTTCATTAGTTTCCTCTGTAGGGCCACTGAACAACTCCTCTCTGCTTGCCATCTGGCGACGTTTGCGTAGCTGGTTGGCTCTCTGCTCCCACACGGACATGTTAACCTTTCTCCTCCTCTCGCGGCGGTTGGTGAAGGGCTTGGCGCTATTGAGAGGCTGCTCGTCTGCGGCCCCTGTCACACACTCGGGCTCATCTGGGAAGTTTGGACGACCTCGGTGGATCGCCCGTTTCCTATAGAGGTAGGGTCTTCTCCTCCCACTAAGGAGCACAACATACTTCACATCACTATGAGGCAACAACAGGACCACAGTTAAGGAATTGTTGACAGGAAATATTATTCAGACAAATAAAATAAAAGTTGCAAGAAAAGGACATACCTTTTCTGTGAATATGTATTGTTACCCGAATAAGTGACACACAAAAATATCCCATGGAAAAATTAGGAAAATAGTTCAAGCTAAAAAGTACAAATACATCCAAAAACTCAACAAAAACCTGGGGGGTAAGGACGGATAAAAAGGAGAAAAGAAAAAAAGCCCACAAGGGGAAAAAAAAGGTGCAGGATTAAAGTGAAAACATAGTGTGATATCTAGAAAATAATTTCAATAATTGTGTAGCAAAACTCAAGAACGGAATTCTACGTGACAGGGATTCATACAATTATACTTACTGGCATTCAGATTCTTTTGTTGTCCATGTAATCAATGAGTGATTATTTGAAAACAAGACATTAGTGTTTTACAACATACACAGAACATCTTTTTGTGACACAGAACAAAATAACGGTTTAATGGGCCTGAAATCAATAATTTATGTTGATCAATGTAGAAATGTTATGTAATATTCAAGGAAGGCTCAATTTCCAAGGCCATCAATGTTGAATATGTATCATTAAATTGTTACGCAGTGTCATTGAACACAACATTTTGGTCCGTGCCACGTTAACAGGCAAAAAAACAAGACAACACGATGAAACAGTCAAAACACTGTAATGCATATTAATATCAGCATCTTGATAACTGCACCACAGACAAGACCAACATTCAAATATGTAACACAAATGATGCAGTCAGAGTAAAGAGTCTTAAAATACCTGCAATCAGGGATTTGTCCAACCATGTATACATTCATATCACTGGTAACCACATCATAGATTATTGGTTCCCTGCCTGCAGACTATGGATCGCTCCAAATATTACATGAAAATCAACTTGCAGAGACTTAAAATAGGTAATTCATGAAAATCATCTTTCTTTAGAAATGATTATTTAGTATTTTATTGTGAAACATTTAAGGTTTGAGCGTTTGTTGCCAAAAAAGGAATAATTTCACATTGTCACATTAACATCCCAGAGTGGAATGTTTTAACCACAGACTAGAAAGTCCACATCGGAGTACAAGCAAACATCGAATACATTTTTCCCCAAAGATGGTTTCTGTCCATTTAGGTAGTTGTTATCACGATGATCTACGTTTAAGTGTTCATATTTTGACCAAGTTTGATTTTTATTAGTTATTTGATGCTATAAAAAGAAAGGTTGAAACATCATGATTGACAGGTGAGACTGGTCAAGAGTGTTTTTCGGCGAGACTTCGATACCAGGGCTCCACTCCTCGATAACTACAGACTCTGGCTCCAAGTTATGTCACCAGTAAAGATGGCAGTGCCCGAATCCAGGACTTTGTGGCTTCGTTTTTGTACAGTGGAAGAAAGTGGAGACACATCATCCATCTTTATTTACAGTCTATGGTTTTAATCACTGCTCCAAGGCCCTTTTTAGAAAAAAAATATTACTACACTTGAAGTTTCATGAGGAAAAATGACGTAAGCAATTAAAAGCAAGATTAAAGTTTCTGCAAGTTGTTTTTCAAATAAATTAAGGGCTAACTGGTAGGAATTCATTGATCTATAAGAATATATATTGGAAAATAATTTCTATTAAAGTGAATACACTCATTCTGTAATTATTGTTGTAAGACATGCAAAAAGAATCAGTAAACTTCTTTAAAAAAGCCTGGTCAGTCATTCTGGGTCAGTACAGGCCCTGATGTTTCACATAAAGGTTTTTTTTCCTTCACAACAACAGCTCCATTGTCACTATGGTGATGCTAATCAGACCAGTTTGACCAAAATCTGACATCCTCCAAAGTGTGCCTCCTCCCAGCCGAGTGACACGTTGAGAGTTCCCACCATTTCCCAACATCCTCTGAAAAATTCTTCCTGCCCTCCTCCTGACTTACTGGATCTTTGGACCCGTGGGAAGGCCACCGGGTCACCCAGAGGAGCAGGAAGTTCATTAGCTACTCAGAACCAATCACAGGCAGAGACGGTTGCAGGGGGCGTCTCAGTAAAGCTGTTGCAGCAGTCTGTAAGGGGTCATGCTTTTCAATCAAGCACATACAATACACATTCATTACTGTGTCATCAATGCTTTACACATGCGTTTCTGAATGCGTTTCTTTCTTTCTCTCTCTCTTTTGCATTCACCATGCAGCAGCAGGAGCCGAGGAACACACTGCACTAAACATTTGCCAGCTACACCAACAACTGGTTCTCAGAGAGTCCACAATCGACTGAGTTTATTGGCTAAGCCCTATTGATTTCATAGAACATCTTCCAATAACAGAAGAAGCATGATGGTCAAATTTAGAACCATCACCAGTTTCGCACACGGCATCCAAACCTTAAGTAAATCTCAGTTTGATAAGACACATATGCGTCTGCTGCACACACCAAAAAAAATCATGATACATTTTCAGTCAAATTCAAATTTCCCATTTGGTGAAGAGGAGAGCTGATCTGAGAAATGCTTCAACACTTGAACGCCAAGATTTACTTAAGGGCTGTGAACCCTCTGGGTATCTCATGTTAAAATGATGATTTTGTAAACTGTTAATGAATAACTTACTCAGAGATCAAGCCGTCCCTGCCTCTGGCATATCTCTGGTTGAAGAACTCCTCTTCCTCTTCTTCATCCTGACAAAGACCAAATAATGTATGATTGTATGAGTCAGTCCATCATGCAAAGTTTGGCTTACTTGTACATGAGTGCTGTGCAACTATATGAAGTTTGACGGGGAGACTCTATATCAACTAGCACATAGCAAACCCTTTAATGGCAACATCATTATTTTACTGGTAAACCACAAAACGGTGCAAACCTTTGTCAATTCCTGTGCGTTGGCCAGATTATCCACAGCGATGGCCAAGAAGACATTCAGCAACGTGTCTGACAGGAAGGCAGTTAAGAAAACACACACACACACACACACAAATACCACGTGTCTGAAGGAAGCTTGAGTAACATTCTCTCATTCTGCCCTGAACGTAGATGTATGGTAAAAAGACAACTAACTTGATCTGATCTGATTCGAAAATGGTAAAACTGGGTATGAAGCCGAATGCTGCTATTTTTAGTGAGTGTACCACTTTTGGAAAATATAAGATGAGAAGATCAGGATGGGAATCCTCATTAGTTTCTGGTGGGGGATCCCTGAATATTTGACTTGTCCTGAAAATTGGGTTCGGACATTTTCTGGTGTTTGCCATTCACATATGAAGAATGCAGCAGGAGTGGAATATCCCAGAATATTCACTCAAGCAACATGTCAATTGCAATTTAGTAGCAGATTGGTAGGTACAGGTTTAGATCAGAGTCAAGAGTCAAGAAGGATACAGTTTCCAAATAGAGTGAGCACAATGAAGTAGATCGATGACCACATGCCATACTGCACACCTCCCTGTGAGCGAATCCCATTGTACATCACCTCGTTCCAGTCTTCACCAGTCAGAATCTGTGGAAAAATGCTAATAAAATTTAGCGTCAATAATTACACGGCTCATATTTGATCCAAGAGAACACTGGCCTAAAAATACACCAAACAGGAGACCTATTCCCCGTCTCCAAACCAGTTGACGGTATGGTATTAAAAATGGCAGTGAGATAAGTAATTACTATGTGTGCTGATCAAAACGGTTTCACAGTGCAGTTGGTTTTGTAGCAGATCTGATGTGGGTTTGTTCACGTTTCACTTGTCTGATATTCATGTGCGCATATGTGCGCATGGATGTGTGGGATGATAGCGGAGGCAGGGGGTGGAGAGTGTGTGAGCAGAGTTGTTTAATCTGCGCCTGGGGTGAGAAATATCCCAGGGTGCAATGTGTCATGGAGAGCAGGCAGAATGAGGGGATCTGTGGGAGCCAAACCTGAAACACTGTCATGATGGCAGCTGGAAACGTGTCAAAATTGGTGGGAGTGTAATCTTCAAAGATGAACCTAGAGGGAAGGCGGATAGAAAGCAGGGTCAGATAGCACCAAGGAAGAATAGGAGCAGGGAGAAGAAGAGGAGGAGGAGGTTGAGGAGCTATTTTCATCCGGACGTGTCCTTTTCCTCTCAGTCTTATCAAAGGAGCCATTGAAGAAACCGGTGCTCAGTTTGCAGGGTGTTGATGCCCTTTCAAAACTGTGGCATGATCGGATATGTAGGTTGAAATATAGTATACAAATCAGCTGCACAAATCACGATTTCTCATTGACCCTTGTTCAGTCTTTGCTACAGTGGACTGTAATATCTTAATCAGTCTTATGAAGAGCAGTTCTGGCTCTGAATCGGCTAATCTTTGATCCATCAAACAGATCCCTCCCTGTAACACTTCCTACTCTACTGCTCTTCAACTCTGTGGAGTCCCCCAAGGGTCTAATTTGGATCCCCTATCTTTAACAAATAATGTGCATGCTACCCCCTGAGACTAATCTTAGGTAGCTATGACATTGCTTTACAGTACTAGTCACATTCACACAGAGCAAGAAGAGCCGCCAGAGGCAATTTAGGGTTTAAGTGTCTTGCCCAAGGGCACATCAGCATGCGAACTGGGGGAAGCTGGGATCGAACTGCCCACCTTCGGGTTGGTGAACGATCGACTTTACCTCCTGAGCCACAGCCGCCTTGTGGTTACCCCCTGTAGGCCCAGCATCAGCAGCATCAACACAATCTGTATCCAGTAATGCTTGAAGTGACGTGTTTTGCAACATTGGTGTGATTATTGAGGAGATCCAAATTTTAGTGGCCACATCAAATCTTTTAATCCTATGGCTTTTTTTTAAACGTTTTAAAATGATGGCATTTGTTGCAATTATTCTTTTTGGTCTATATCTTAAGTTGTTTTTAATTTTATTGTTTTTTGGTCTTTGCTTTCTATTGTAAAGTGCTTTTTAACTTAAAAGAGATTCACCCCTTGTTGACTTAGAAGTGAGGATGTTGGCATCCTGAGCGCTTTACTTACCTTCCTCCAAAAAGCTGCATCCCCAGCAGAGCAAACACCACAATGAAGAGGAAGAGAAGAAAAAGCAGGCTGATGATGGACTTCATGGAGCTCATGAGGGAAACAACCAGGTTCCTGAGAGAGGCCCAGTACCTGACAGAAAGAAACCACACACGTTGTTTTGGGTTTTTTTTACACCAGAGATCTGTAAAAACATACACACCGATATACTACAACCCGAGGCCTAGTTTAGTTGAAATGTCTCATTGTCCCACTTACTTGGTGATCTTAAAAATTCTCAGGAGTCTCAGTGCCCTCAGTACGCTGATGCCAAATGACATGCCAGGTCTGAAAAAGCCCCAGACCACCTCAAAGATGCTGCCAACAATAACCTGCGAGACATGTCAGACACATACACGAATAGGTCTGATCAGCTGAAAACCTTTTTAATCTTGAGTAGATGATGGGAGATGAGGACAGGGATATTTAATACCCTCCAAAATGTGTGTTACAGTTATCACTCCTTAACCCGTTGTCTTCCACATTTGGGGTTTGTGGCTCCGACATGAAAATGATTATCACCACCTCATGCTGGCTGGAGGATATAATGCTACACCTAAAATCTAAAGTATATAAAGTACACCACTCGAGGCTCAGCAAGGTTAGTATAATTATACTGTATTTGTTAAGCCCCCCTTTATTTTATTTTCCCTTGATGTGCTTTCGTTAATTTTGCCTTACTATTTTAGGGTATGTATGTAAGGCACAAGGAGAAGATAAAGGTTGTATTAATGTTTTTATATATTCTTGGGAGAATGGCGATATTGATTTATATTCTAGAAATTGAATAAACATTTTAATACAAATTAAATAATTAAGCAGTACATCATAAATCCTCGCTTTTTGAGAGAAATTAAACTTTCCTTTGTGGTCTATAGGATAATTACTTTGGGTCTTTTATTTATTTTCTAGCTTAATATGGAATCGGAATAAGAGATGAAGGACCTCACCCCACAGTCGAAGCAGTTGAAAGATGAATGGAAGTAGAGACGGCAACCCAGACCGTATATTTTCAAAAACATCTCAGCCAAAAACAGCCCCAGGAAAACAAACTCTGCATAGTCTGGTGATGATAAAACACAAAAAGCAATTAAGTCAAAAGAGAATGAGGCAGCAAAGCATTTATGAGACATGACCTGAAATATTAAACCACAGAAAACAAACAAACAGTAGCCTACAACCATTAGAGTGAAACTCACAGAGGAAGATGGTCAGCCAGTCGGGCTGGTTGTGGTGGACGATGGCTACGCAGATGGTGTTCAGAGCCACCAGACTCAGCACCATCAAGTAGAAAGTGTCCGTCTTCACCATGCGGCGGATGGAGATGCGTAACATGCGCTCTTTGCGTCGCAGGTAGGCCGCAGGGCCACGCCGGCCACTGCGGAAATTCATCCTCGATCGTGACATGTCTGAGAAAAGAAGGTGGAGAAAGTGAAGACGTGAGGAAGAGGCCTGTAAAGTTAGCGTTATAACTGAGCGGACTGAAATGTTCTTCACTTACTGGCGGTAGACATGTCTGTGTGCTTGTCGTCCCCTGGTGCTCCTCTCCGTGCACCCGTCTTCTTACTCGCTCTCTTCAGAACTAAAAAGGATTAAAACATATAGTAAATGGTTTATTACACACTGTAATTAAAGTTTGAACCAGATATAAAAGATATAGAATATCCATTATTGATGATTGTTTTATTAATTAATTTATTCATTAAGCTTTTTACATTTCTTAATTCCAAGTTTCACCAGTGAGACTCAATTAGTAATGTTACATTAATAAAGGCATTGTTGCCCTGGTCACCTTCTGTTTAGTGACTCACTGAAGTGGTCAAAATGTTGCCAAGAGTTATTGCATAAGCTTAAAATGTTGACACCAATCAGAGTATTTTCCGTGATATAACCTCTAAAAATAATACTAGAGACAGTCATAAATAGCATTATTACATACAGGTGTTAGCTGTAGGTGTGATTACAAATCTGAAGTGTGTGAACTCACCATCTAACGGGGATCTCCCTGAATTTTTATTCTCCTCTGCGAGCATCACCTCCTCTGTAATGCAATAAAACTAGAGGTTATACACAGGTATGCATCAAGGCGCAATTTAAACAATCAGACGTATTTAAACATTTCAGCGTTGGATGATTCAGGAGGTCTGCAAACAATTACAGGAACTGAGGCCAAATTGATGCAACCGCTGCTTTGAGAGGCCGGCATGACCTTCTTCAGAGAAGAGCTCTTCTTCTCTCTTACATCCTCGCAATCTACCCTCTCAGTTTTCTCTCTCCCTTCCCACACTCACCCACATCCACGCACACTGAAGATGCACAGCAGCTCCCTCACACACATGCATGTAAACACACAAACACGCCGGAATGTGCGTGCGCAGATACACTTGCGCACAAATTCAAGTCAGTGAGTCAGTATCACCTTTTTCTCACCCTCTGCTTGCGTGGGAGACTGGCAATGAAGATTGCTGTGTGTGTGTGTGTGTGTGTGTGTGTGTGTGTGTGTGTGTGTGCGTGCGTGTGTGTGTGTGTGTGTGCGTGTGTGCGTGCGTGTGTGGCAACTGAGCTAGTGAGTGAGTGAGTGAGTGAGTGAGTGAGTGAGTGAGTGAGTGTGTGTGATTGTGTGTGTGTGATTGTGTGTGTGAGTGTGTGTGTGTGTGTGTGTGTGTGCGTGTGTGCGTGCGTGTGTGGCAACTGAGCTACTAGCTGCTATAGAGAAAAAAACACCTGAGTAGCTGGTAAATAGTTGTATAATTGTATAATTTCTGCATCACAAAATCATTAAAATTTGGACATTTTGAGAAAACAACATTTCTCATCAGCTCCAGAAAGTAAATCTACCGTTATCAGAAGCTCACAGATTTATTTCCGATCAAACTGAAGACCACATCCTTCACTTCATGCCTAACAGTATATCGCAGCAACATTACAAGTTTGTGTCTACAGGTGTAAAGGTGTTCTGCTGCCCAGTACCTGCCCTGTCTATCCAGGCTCGGTAGCCGTTCAGTTCTCTTTCCACCTGCTGTTGGCGGCGCAGCTTCATGAAGGCCCGCCGGTTCTCCACCCTCTCCCTCTCCTTGGCAAATTCTCTAAAGAGGGACGCACAAAAAAAAAAGCTCAAATAATCCACGAAACAGACAGAAAGACCTGTATTACAGATGTAGGAAGAGTCTCACTCACCCAGACAAGACTCCCAACACCAGGTTCAGGACAAAGAACGAGCCGATGATGATGAGAGGGATGAAGTAAATCCAGTTCCACATGGGACCCAGGGCGTCGTTGGTCTGAAATCCACAGCATTCATTCGTTTCATACTAGCAGTCGGTGTGATGTTGTGTGTTTCACTGGTTGACCGACTACTTGAGCTTACGTTGTACAGAACGGCCGTCCATCCCTCCATGGTGATACACTGGAAGACGGTGAGCACAGCGAACAGGATGTTGTCGAACTGCGTGATGCCGTCATTGGGCCCGATCCAGGTGTCGTTGCAGTCGTACTTCTCTGGACACTTCCTCACTCCGCATGCAAACACCAACTCGGCTGAGTCAACGGTTTCATTGTCTACAAAAAACGAAGCGTGTCTCTTGTTATGGTCTTCTGTTGAAAGAAACAATAAATGGGCTGTAATATAACGGACATTCATATTTCAGTTTGGGCAGCAGGGCACAGGTTCACCAACAGCCACCGACTTAAAAATGAAATATTGTGTCAGATTTTGACCTGTGTGATTCAGTCAAATCCATACATGGAATCTACACTACAAGCTGCCGTGACGCATGTGGTGTACGTTAACGCCTCACGTCCCATTCATGTCCTGCTTGATCCAACCATCTGGTATCAACGAGTATCAACTCTGCCTCCAAATGCTGAATTCTTAGGAGTAGTTTGACATTTTGGGAAATGCACTTATTTGCTTTTCTCGTGGAGACTTAGATGAGTAGATTGATAAAACTCTGGAAAACCCCAAAGCCCACAGCAGACAGAATGTTCTGAAATCTTACAATGTGCCCGGAGGGCATCTTTAAACGTGGAATGTACCATTCTGCCGACAATTTATTTAGGTTTTATTTTTCACTGAATCTTTCAGTTGTGCTGTGCGATGACAGTAAATGCTATGGTGTGGCGTGTGATTACAGAGTAGTTGTTGAGTAATTAAGCAGCAGCTTAATTTAGCTGACAACAACTCTAATAATACCCCTGAGCTCGCTGATGCTGTAATCTATGAACACGATCGTTCACACGTTCGGTTTGAGGGAAAATGCATAAACCACACATTTGGTTTGCAAATCAGTCCATTTTAGTACATTTTAAATAATCCAAAAGCAAAGCAAATGATGATGAATGGATTATT